>NW_024081863.1:157500-225000 GCF_003009895.1 Hyaena hyaena | reverse complement strand
CACCAGGACTCGGTTAGTATTTACTGCTTTTCTGCACTGCACTTAGTCTCTAATCGCATTTTGATTTGGCGTGATACACCCAGATAAAGTGGTGAGTGCCAACAAATTGGGGACAGTTTACTAGAAGGGACTGTCTCTTTCAACTGGATAATGAAACCATTTGTGCCTTCCTTCAGACCCGAATTAACTCCAGAGAGGAAGGAGTTAAGGGATGGATGGGCAGCATGAGAGGAGTCAGCAAAACTCCATCTTCATTCAGCAGGTTGATTAACAAATGCCCATTTGCATTACTTGCCTTACGGTCATTAGCCATAGTACCTCCCAAGGATCTCAGCCATTATTCCTAAAATACCACGCCTGAGCTTCCAAAGGGTCCACCATTACTGTTCATTAAATATTTTTGAAACCTATTTTAATGTCTGTGATTGAAGATAATTAAACTCACAGTAATACCGTTACCTTATCCCAGGTATTTGGCAGTAGATTACAGGCACGCGGGCAGTATTAGCCAAATCTCATCAAGCTTTCAGACAAATTGCAAAATAACAATTAGTGCTTATGTAAGTTTATCTCGGCTCTTCAATTGCAAGCACGTGACTGTTTTGTTACGGTATTGATCAACTTTCTTGCCCTCGAAAATACAAATTTCAGAATGACATCATGCCCAGTAGGAGTAATTAAAGCTATCTGATGAGGGAATTTAGAAGTTGAAAGGGATGATTGTAATTGATCCTGATTCAATCCTATTACAGCTTTTTATAGTTTAAGCTCTAGAGAAAGCACATTCCTTGTCAAGACTTTATTTTACAGATTCCTTTGTGTGTGCTGTGTTTTCTAGTCTCTATTTTTCCTTTTAATTTTTTTTTCCTGTAGTAAATAATGAGCTGCCGCCTGAAATCCGGCTTGCCAGTGGTCAGCTAATGGGTGATGACCTGTCCCTCCTTACTGCAGGAGAGCTGTCACCTTATATCAGTGACCCAGCGCTGAAGCTATTCCAGTGTGCTGTTTGCAACAAATTCACCTCTGACAGCCTGGAGGCCCTAAGTGTGCATGTGAGCAGTGAGCGCTCTCTCCCTGAAGAGGAATGGAGGGCTGTAATTGGAGATATCTACCAGTGCAAGCTCTGTAACTACAACACTCAGCTCAAAGCCAACTTCCAGCTCCACTGCAAGACTGATAAACATATGCAGAAATATCAACTGGTGGCCCACATTAAAGAAGGGGGCAAAAGCAATGAGTGGAGGCTGAAGTGTATAGCCATTGGCAACCCTGTTCACCTGAAATGTAACGCCTGTGACTACTACAGCAACAGTGTGGATAAATTACGCTTGCATACCACCAATCACAGGCATGAGGCGGCCCTGAAGCTCTACAAGGTAAGCAGTGACATCCATTTCTGTTGGCACAGAGTAGAGAAGGGAGTTAACTGTTTCAGGGCTTGGAGCACAAATCTGCAAGTTCGGAAAAAAGAAAAAAAAAAAAAAAAGAGACGGGCAAGGTACACAGTTGCTGCTTAACGTTACTAAACGTAGACGGAGATAGATGGAATTGGAGAAGTTATTTGCAAGGTTCGCCTTGTGTCCCTTTTAGACCTGTCTCAGTGGCATTGATGGCTTTTCTGGTTTCCCGGAAATAAAATAAGCTTTCTGGGTGTTTTCACATACAAAATCATATGGTTTTTGTTATTGACTGATTTAAATAAACACAAATATAGTGCTACTCTTGTCTAGGTGTTGATGGTTATAGGGAACAGATGATGAGAGCAGTGCTACTCCTTGGGTACATCATCTTTTGTTGTCAAACAGGGGCGATCCAAACACAGGGAGAGAGTGTGCGGGCAGGCGCGCACGTGCACGTTTCGTTGTTGTTTTTCTGTATCGTTATGGAGTAAACACATTCTCCCTTGGAGAAAGCATCCGTTGGAAGTCTTCACTTAACTCAGTTGTTATTCTACATGACCTTTCCCAGTTAGAAATGTTTTTATTCCCAATGGGTGTGGCGCAAATAAAAATGTTCATTAAATGACAAATAAACTTTTAACTTTGCTGGAAAAAAAACCCTATGCAGATGTAATGAATATGTGCAACTGGTGAACCTCATTTATTACACAACTTGTCTCCGCTTTGTCTAAGCCCTAATTACTGGTTAATTTATTTTGTGAGTTTGTTTACTGGATTGGCTTGATCCTCTAGGTTCTTGTACAAACGTAACTGATTCATTTTTATGATGAATAACTTGGTAACTTATTAAAAACTTCTTTTGTCTAGAGGATATTAAAATTCAGAAAATATTGCAAGCCATTAGTCATTGTAACAAGCTCTAAATATGATTACAAAATCCATTTTGCAAGTGTTATCTATCGATTTATACTAGAAATCAGTGATAACTATACTATCAGGAGTCAACCAGCGATTATAATACCTATGGCTTTTCTAATACTATTTCAAACTATAAGCACCCAGCAAAAAGGGCAGATTGTGGCTCCCTAGAGCAGGTGCAGGAATTATTTATTTGGGTTGGGCTGGCACTATGAGTTTGGGCTGTTTCTTGAGGTCCATAGTCTAGACTGATGTACTGAGCATAAAAACCTAAAGACGTAGTGTGAGAATTTGTAACATTGTTCCTGTGGTATCAGTGCTCTGTAGATCAACAAGGAAAGCGTTAGCTTTGGGTTACACGGTTTGAGGGGAGTGCAAGCTTCTAAGTTGATGGTATTGAAAATATAATACAAGGGATTAACTGTATTGTAATTCATAGGTTCTACTGTTCCATTGTCAACTTTTTTTTCTGTTGATACCTGACCTATTAAAACTTTTAGGATACCTAGGAGAAAAAAACAAACCTTAAGTTTGTATAAATAATAGCTCTCGACCCTGGGAGCTGTATAGAATATTCATGAACTGTGTTTATATTCACGCTGCTCCTCTAACACTTTAAATTAACATGTTGTGAATAGAAGATATAAATGTACAAATTTTTCTATTTTATTAATCTCATGTGGGGAGCTACAGAGGGGTAGAGTGTTACTGTTTATTTTCTCAGGAAAGGTTGTTTAATCTAATTGTTTGATGATTATTTAAACGTGTGTGTGTACGCGTGTATTAAGTGTAACCGTTCACTCCGTGAGCATGAGTTGATCACCATCACTATCTGCAGAGCGATTTGCTAAGTGTCAGAGGTGCTCTTGAAGTTCCTTTTCAGGGAGAGTTGGATATGCCTTCGAATGTGTAACAACCAAATGAGATAAAAGCTTGTTTATAAAGAGGGCTTTAAAGCAGAGAGAGCTGCAGATCCCAGAACCAAAGGATGTATATAGTCTTCCCTTGAAAATGTTATAAAGTCATGTAAAAATTTACTTTCCCCCCACTCTTCCTTACTTATCTCTTAAATACTCAAGTGTGTTTGTGGTATAGAGTCTAAAAATGGTAAGCCAACACACAAAAACACACATTGAACAAACTTACCTTGAATTAAAAGAAGATTGAGGAGATAAATATTTGAGCTGTTGAAACTCGGTGTTGGACAAAACAACTGTATTATTTTGCATTATCCTTCAAGGAGCATTCGTCATCCCTCGTAGTAACTAGATAAGTACTCCAGAATAGGAATGTATTGAGGTTGCCCTCTCTAAACTGATTTACAGAAACTGTACGAGTCAGATATAGAGGATTTTCAAGTGTAGTAATGAGAATATTAGCAAGCTTGGTCGGCTTCTGTCGGCAAAATGAAATTGCTTCATAAGTAACATTAATTGCTTTTAAATGAGAACCTAACAAATTGGCCTGGGCCTGGGAAAAAAAAAAGTGATGGTTTGTAATAGGCTAAAATATTAAAATTAGAGTTAAAATAGTTTCTGAGTTAATGACTAGACAATAATCTCTTATATAAAATTCATTTTCATTAGGAGTTTAATTTACATCATTTTGCATTGTGAATTATTCAGACTTTAAGGGAAAGTGACAAGTAGCAGCTATAAGACAAATACAGAGCTGTGAGAAAACAGCTTTTCTCGTTATTGACAACATATTGATTCATAACACTCTAAATGTGGTTATGTGTCCGTTCGATTGGAATAGACCACTTTACCTCTTGCATTGTCAACCTGGAGCAGTGTTACTAAAAGAAGTGTGTGTCCTCCTTTCAGTTTAAGGAGGTTAAAGGTTAAAGGTTGAGGGTTAGCTTGAAAGCATCATCTGCGTAGCTGCTTAACTTTAAACTGATCAATTTAATGAAAATCTGTTTTACAGATGTTGTTTTAATGTATTTGGCAGGATTTAGGCAGCTTTAACATTAGACGTATGCTAGTAAAAATTATTTCTTTATTTGACCAGAACAACACCTTTCCTTTTATGTTTAAGGTAGAAGGCTTGTGGGTTATGGTATTTTGGCAAAGAACCCAGAGGCAGAATGTGTTGATGATCTTTCCATATGGACTCAAAAAAAGAATACCTTTATGTCTATTGCTAACGATGACGGCAAAAACAAACAAAGCTGTATTCATTTTTTGGCAGTGTTATTTTCCTTAGAATTTTTTAAAACAGGAATTTTGTTATTGTTAAGAAACTCTTGCTCAGTTCTTCAAGCAGAATTCTCTGAAGCGCTAAGTTAAGCACTATTCAATTTTGATTTTTTTCCGCCAGAAATTTTAAGGATGAAGCAAACTTGGTCTGGGAAATTCAAACAATAAAATGAAACTACAGATTGCCCTTAATCTTCTCTTCCAGTGTATAAGTGTATATTTAAAGGGAGGTTAGCTAATGCTAAGTGAGAGATACCCACACTCAGTGTCGTAAGGTTAAGTGTGCATGTGTGTATCTTCGTCTACATCTAGATCGAGCTATAATGCAAAAGCAGTGTTTCTTTGCCAACCACTTTATTGGGTTTGATTATATTCTCCTAATTTCACACCTTTGCATCCTCTACAGACTTTTGTCAATTGATATCCACATAATAAGTCCTTAATAATATTCGTAGGACTAATACATGAATCAACTGAGTTATGTGTTTAAAAAAAAAAAAAAACACCTTTCCTTACAACCCTCCTTTTAAAAAATGCATTGCAATTGGTCTCTCTCCCCTTTAAATGATCCCTAACTTTTCCTAAAGAGTCGAGTAAAAAGATATAATGAAAGCCACTTAGCACTACCCATTCAAACCGAACAAGAACAAATACGACTTTGGCCATATTTCAGTTTTACAGTTAGTTTACCCTTGGCTCAGAATGGACATGACTTTTCCAGCCAGCTGATTGGTCTGCCCCCATCCTATGCAGGGCTTGCAAATCCCCTTGCCACACCTGCACTTCAGCTGCTCTTATAATATTATATGTATTTTTAAGTGAGGTGTTCACAGCTTTGCTGGTTCAAAGTCAAAATCTTAATTATACCAGCCTTTTTTCTTCCTGCATCTGCTAGTAGTGAAGCAGAATAGTCTGTCTGAATTCCATAATGCTGTTTTCATATTTGGATTTCAAATTGGCTGAGAGCAGTCAATGAATCTCTTGTCTCCATGGTGAGCCAAGGAACACACGTGGGATTTAGTCCTAGGTAACTTTTAGTGTAACATTCCCCCAAGGAACATTTTTGGAGTTTTCTCATTAGCCATGTTATGGATGAAAGCATCCGGGTTAAGAACTAAAATCAAGGTGTGGGGGAGGGTCACAGAAGAGAATGCAAGGAGCCACGTTGGGAAAAGTTATGTGGCAAGGAAATAAAAAATGGAATAATTAGCTTCACCTACTATTTTGCTTTTCTTTTTTTTTTTTTTTCTTTTTCTTTTTTTCTTTTTTTCTTACTGGTAGGAAATAATAACCCGATCAGTTTGGAATTAACAAAGAATCACAAGCATTTTCATTTCAATAGGCCTGAGTCCAACTTTGCAATTTAAAATCAAATATACCAGATATGTACCGTTTCAATTATTGAACTGTCATTGTCCCGGTGTGATGGTGAAGGAGGTCAGGAGATTGTGTGGTGCACATTTGCATAAAAGTCATTGTGCAGAAGGAAATTGGAATATGTGTGTGTATCTAAGAAACCCAAACAGGTTTTTCTTAATCTTATTCTAGTCATTTGTTTAGATGAAGAAAGCTGTTTTCAGCGATAAACAAAAGTTATTCTTTGCTGTTGCTAAACATTAACCGGAATATGGGAATTTTTACACTTTTTGTACTAGTTTCAGATTTAGGTTTCTTTCAAGGTTGAAATGCAGTGTGAAATTTAATTCCAGTTGCAGGATTTCTCTTTAAAAAAGTAATCACAACTCAAATTATTCTGTTGTATTCTCATATAAAAAGACAAGGCAGAGGTTGAAAAGACAGTTTGTGTGGTGGGACAATACATGCTTGCATAATACTTATCATCAATAAGTACGCAGATCAAACGGAGAAGAGCTAGTTAGCTAATAGCAGCTAATAAATCACGGGTGTTTTCAGACCGCGATGTAATTGGCCAGCCCTATCTGCTGTGTCTACTTCTGTTTTTAAGCTTGACGTTTGCTGAAGCACAGCCATGTGTTATAACATGACTACTCCGGCACAAATATGGGCTTGCGCGCTGCGTCCACATGGCAAGTAATATGTTACATTGTGAGCTGAGAACCCTCTTTGCATCCCCCTAGAAAAAAAGTCACCCCCCAATCTGTCTATCCAAGTATGAACTATATATATTAATGCACATCCATCCCTGAAAGGATTCCCCTAGACCAGGCATTAGCAACCTACGGCATCCATGTTCAGAACAGATAAAACGGTTTTTAGTGTGTGAAACTGTTAACAAACCCAGACAAAATTTAAAGAAGGCCAAGGGTGCAACAGAACCCTTCTACTTTAGTTTTGACATGTCTTTCCTTAACCAGTGCTCCCATCTCCCTGCACACCAGGCACTCACTGTTATGCTCTTCTCTGTTTCTCTGAAATCCTTACTATTTTATCTCACTTAGCTCGTCCCTTCATGGAAATGCTTCAGGTTGCGAGATTACCCATCTAATTCCCCAAAGGAAACTGGCATTCCCTTAATTAAGGGGAAAGAAGCCTTTTCATAAAAGCAGAATAGCGCATCCAGAGGTGTAAATGACTTTCAAGTCTTTCCCAGGGTACATTTTTGCCTTAGCAGAACTGCTTAATCTGGATGAATTTCGAACGTGTGAGGGGGTGTAGTGATCTTGTCAGAGATGGGGATGAGGGAGGGCTGTGCCCTACCCCAGGACCTTTCCTCACTCATCTCCTTCTGAACACACACTGCCCCGCACGTGTCATCGCGCTTCTCGCCTCAGAAACATAGTAAACAATTGGACACTACCGTTCACTGCACTTCAGGACCATGTCAACTCATACTTCATGATTTATGTTGCGGCTTTTGTGTAACTTATGTCCATTCTGTCTCATGTAAAGTGTAGGTAGGTATGGTTTAACCAAAAGTAGTAAATCGGCTACGTGTCACCCACCCTGAGGTCATTTAGGTAATGCAGACAAAGGTGTTACCTCATAATTAATGTGCTGTCCCAGCATGCTTCTTTGGCTTCCATTTAATAGTCCCTGTCAGTGGAGCTTGTTTAAAATTGCTGAAATGTTCGAATGGGTGCTGGGATGCCACGCAGTAATGCAGCCAGAGTCATATGTTAAGCAGGCCTCGCGCTGCTGAAAGGGTCTTGGCCCGGGGTGGAGTGAGGAGGAGCTGGCATGTGCATAATGACCGTGGTTCTGCTTCCAGAACATCTGGCCTGCCCGAGTTCTACTGGAAATGCTTTACCAAGTTTGCTTGGAGTCTGAGCCTCTGCTCAGGCTGAGTTCAATTAGACGTGGAGATTTGTTCATTATTCAGATAATTCAAGCCTTAAAAGACACTTTTCCCAAATTATCAGTGTATTTCAGGAGAGCTTACGATGATATGATTTACTCAAAAGGGGAACAGTGATGGCGGCACGGCCCCCGATAGCCGATGAGGGGACATCTTCACAGATCCCATCACCTCAGAGCAGTATGGTGCTTCATACAGACACAAAGACTAAAGTTCTGTTTGCAGAATACCTGAATGACATCCCCAGTTTTGCTTCTAATAAATACAGAAACATTGGTTGAGCACTTACTGTGTGCCAGGTTTTAAAATTGTCTCTGTTTATGGAGGCCGTAACCCATTAACGTGATAGGGTATAAGCCATCTTCTCTCAGGTGATGCTTCTGAACTCAATCTGTTCTAACAGTGTGGGAAGGATAGTAATAAAATTAAGGGCTGAACCCCATACACTAGCCATCAAAAACTTCCAGGGATTTTTTTCAACAATGGTCGGTCAAAGGACTGAGTGTGACTGCTCTCTCAGGTCATCAGTCGTGGTAGATCAATGTCACTTGATTATCTTGACTTCCTCTTATTGCTCTCTTACATTGCAAGACTTTATTGATCAGTTTCAGGCAAGGGTTATGGTGGGAATTTCAGGGCAGTATAGAGCTTTTCTATTAGTTGGGACATTTATGTTCTTGATGCCTGAGGAGGCTGGATGCATTACCTGGAAAATGAAGAAGAAAACCACTTAATAACGAATGCAAAATGTCAGATTACAACTTCAGTCAACCCCCTTATAGGATCAGGATGCTGATTTAGTTTGATTCTCGAAGAACCTTTGTAAGTCCAGTGTATAATACTGTCAGAGTTCTGCTTAAAGATAAGTTATTACAAGAACCAGCTTGTTACTATCATAGATAATAGCAATTACGTGTGGCAACATTTTATTTACTTGGTTTCATAATCATATTAATATTCTCATTCTCTTATCTTTAAGGAAAAGTACGTTTGTAGCCTTGAATATATTACTTACATATATCATATTGAGAATGCACACATAAATATAAAAGTATCTTGAGACCATACTCTTAATACTTCATTGATTCAGATCTTCCCAAAGCCTTTCTTTCACTGCAAATGTTAGGTAGCATAGAATACGCATCTCTCTTTTCTTGTTGCTTATGGGATAAATGTCAAGGCTATATTTTCCCATTAGGCAATTTTTAAAGAGCAATGCGCAGGAAGGTCAAGGTTGAAGAATTCTTTGTCTCTGGTTATCCCTGCTGATAAAATTAGTGAAATGCAGAGCTGAAGGTGGAAAGAAATGAACTATTAGTAGGTCCAACTGTATCACTTCCTCCAGTTTGGGAGGGAAGTTTTTAAAGGTTTAAAATATTGATTTCTTTTAGTCCATGATTATGTGTCCTGTGCCAAGAAGAGCCTCGTTTATAAATAGAGTTGGCAAAGGATGATCTGTATGTGATTTATGAGATATTGGGAAGAAATCTTACCAGAAATATCCCTTCTTCGGATGCCAGATAGTCTGTCAACAGGAAAAGCATATTGATAATTGGTTTATCCATTTATCCACTTAAAAAGAGGACATAAATTGACAACAGTCATCATAAGTTAGACTTTTTATGTGCATTTTCTCATTTACTCTTCCTAACAGTGATGTGTTACGATTCCCATTTTGACATATGGGAACCTGATACTCAGAACAGAATGCCTGCTCAAGTCCTTCCCAATTGTAAGAGCCTGCGATGGAGTTCTAGCCCACATTATGAGGCTTTGCTAATAGGAAAACTTTCTGTTGCCCTTGAGGATAGGAGGAGCAGACAATGGGAGAGGAAAAGGATGGGCAAAGTGCCAGAGGCAAACTTAACAATTTTGTCTAGGGCTTAATGATTTTGGAGCACACTTTTATTCTTCCAAGTTAGCAGATTCCCTTCAAGATATTGCAGATGCAACGTAACATTAGAGCTGGCCAGTATGGATACAGCCAACTAGAGCGATGCACTTACCACCTGCTGGGTCATCTAAAAGCTGCAAGGAGAAACCCCTGGTCCAAATTGTTACCTGAATACCTCCTGTCACAATGAATTCTTTCACATTAAAGAAACTTCCTTTTTACTGGCATTTTTGGGTGCTTGGTATATTAAACAGAAAGAATAATAGAATATTTATCACTCCTAGGACCTGAGCCCTCAGTGCCTAAGCACCTTTGGAAGCTGCATGAATTCATTCATGTCACCAGGGCACTTCAGCAGTAATGTACTAAATGGTACCTCGCTGACCTGAAAGAGGGAATGTGCCTCCCTAAGCATTTAATTTCCTAAACAGGAACAACTAAAGCACCACCTACCCTCTGCCCAAAACTCAATTCCCTTTTCCTGGCATCCTTATAACTGCCAGAGGAAGTCCAATTCGCTTGCTCCTTATTAGAATCTTAAAATATAATCTTGTGTTGAATTATTATTATTTTTTTTTACTTTCACTTATCTTTCACTTCTTACTTTGATCCATTTTAGTTACAAGGTTCCAGAAATTTTCTCTCCACCATACGTTTCTAATGCACTCCCTTCCTCTCTCTCCTTGAATTTTGTTAATGATTCCAATGTAAAGCCCCAAATCTTGTTAGAACTGTTTGCACTGACTTAACTTAGAGGTGCTAGGGGAAACCTTGCCTTCTTCAATCTGGCTGCCTCTTCCTACAAAAAAGCGTCAGTCATTGGCATTGCTGCAGTTGACCACAGTCATTAAGGAAGCGTTCTTTTTGTGAAAAGAACAGTCTTACTTTTGAAATGAATTGTTAGCAATACAGAAGCTCCCACTACCTATAACTGGCCTTTGTACAACGTGCGAGGACAGTCTGGGAACTACAATGTGTGGTACCTTTCAAAGCCTTTAAATATTTCTAACTATGCATTTGGCAAGTCTAAAAATAACACGAGCATATATCCTCAGGGCCTAAAATCATTCACTGTTCAACTGTAAGAAATCAGGTAGCAAGTCTGATTGCCATCACCTCCGAAAGAGAGTCAGTTTACAAGGCATCTCCTTTAAACGCAACAAAAATGAGCGCTTACCGCTGAGTAACCGGGGAAGTGACATCATACATGGGGGAGGGGGAGGATGATTCTTAATTTTCACACCCAATAAGTAGGGTTGCTTTTAAAAATAAGATGAGCATGCTAAAATAGGAATTATGCAAACACCAAGATGTACGTTTTGGGATTTAGTTTGTTTGGTGAATTTTTATTATAAGGTGCTTTATTTAGAAGAGAGAAAACTGTCTCCTATTTACTATGTGATATTGTCACTAGTTTCTTTTTTTTTTAATTTTGAGAGAAAGAGAGAGAGAGAGAGAGAGAGAACGGCAGAGAGAGAGGGAGAGAGAGAATCCCAAGCACGATCTGCACTGTTATCACAGAGCATGTTGTGGGGCTTGATCTCATGAACCATGAGATCATGACCTGAGCCAGAATTAAGAGTCAGACACTTAATCAGCTGAGCCACCCAGACGCCCCAATTACCACTACTTTTTAAATAGAGGCCCCTCAGTGTCCCTTGAGAAATAATTTGGCTAAAAGCAAGTTCTGGGTTATTATTACTTTTTTGTTTATTACAATTTTTATTAGCATAGTAAATCATTAAAAGACACATTTGGATGGAACAATTGTACCGACATTTTCCATCATGAGTATTCCCTGAGAAGAATAACCAAATACAGTCGTAACCAAGTTCCTTAAAAATAGACCTAAGGGGAATTCATAAATAACTTTATTTTCAGAGAAATACAGTCTTTGGCTCTCATAATTCCTTAAATATTAGAAAAACTAAGATGGGCTTTATGAGGAATTATTTAGTTTTTAGCATGTTCATTCTTAACACAGAGGAGAGAATGACTATCTCCTAAGTCATAAACGCAAAAATGTCTTCCTAATTGCTTAATTTTGTCAATTTAAATGTATATTTCCAGATAGGCCATCAGCTATAATATTTACTTATAAGTTTTCGTGGCATGTAATAGGTCATTTTATTCCTTCTTCTAGAACTGGGCCTGCCCCTTTAATTAAGATAGCTTGGTAACTTACTAGAAAACCGTTGGTACAGAAGTACATTGAAATTGGTATATATAGCACTTTTCCAAAAAGTGAACAATTTAATTCTTTATTAATGGGTGTAGAAAAATGTAGATGTATTCAGGTCTCATGTGTTAAGTGATTGAAAAGTCAAGATGTCAGTACTTCAATAATGTTTTCAGTACATATCCAAGGACACCTATTTATACTTATTCTGCTCAAACGCTGGAAAAATTTGCATGCACGCATTATGGATGGGTGAGTATATGTGTGTGTGTGTGTGTGTGTGTGTGTGAGAGAGAGAGAGAGAAAAAGAGAGAGAGAGAGGGAGGGAGGGAGGGAGGGAGAGGGAGAAAGAGAAGAATACAGAATATAAAGACTTATTTTTAAAAAATTGATACTCATGAGTTAATCATTAATAGCCACTTATTCTGTTTTTAAGTAAATGGCAGAAATTTCTTCCTGCACATTGCAAGTGTTCTCAGTCTCTAGAGATAATAAACCTTTGATGATGTTTTGCAAGACTCATCAGCAAGCCCTGAAATCAGTTCTGTGTGTACACATGACTAATCAAAGGTTCAGGGAACAGGAATATGATTTGGTGAAAGTGATAGGTTCTCCAAAAAGCAAATGGCCTCACTAATTGTGGGAGCACATCAAGCCTTTTTCCCCCTTACACAACATAGGCCCTAGTCCCCCATTGGGGTAGATAAATTTTCACAAAACTTTGAGCATCAAGTGTTTTAAAAAAGTATCTTTAAAAGCAAAGTTGTTTCAAATTAGTGCTTACCTAATCAGTGCTCTATTCTTTTTTTTTTTTTTTTTTGTCTTAAAGTCACAACAAATACCATAAGACATTTAGAGTCAGAATGATCCTCGAAATTCAGGGAACTGGGTAACCAGACAAATATCTTCAAATATCTTCTTAAACTGATCACCTGTGTGAAATTGATGGAATAAGACAATGATCTCATTAAGCAAGAAAATGTGGGAAAATGTGACTAAAAGTTTCAAGAAATCACTTCTAAATTAGAAAGGGAAAGAACTAAAGTTATATGCTACAATTCTACCATGTGGACAGTGCAATGAATGTTGAGACCACTGTCTTTTGCTTTGCCTCTTTAAAAAAATTTGCAGATATATTGATACATAATTGATATATAATTCATATTCCATGCAATTAAACCATTGTATGTTTTATTTGTGTAAATAATCTCTATGCCCAATGTGGGGCTCGAACTCACAATCCCAAGATCGAGTCACACAGTCCACTGACCAAACCAGCCAGGCTCCCTACAATGAAATATTTTTTCTAGAATACTCAGAGAAATATGCATCCACCACCATCATCAATTTTAGGACATTCTCAACACTCCAGAAAGAAATCTTGTCCCATTTGGTATAACCCCCACTAATCCCAAACCCCCTCTGTCTATATAGACTTTCCTAATCTGGATATTTCATGTAAAAGGAATCACACTATATATGTGGCACTTTATGACTGATTTCTTTCATGTAGCATATTTTCAAAATTCACCCATATTGTAGTGTAGGTCTATATTTGTAGCTTTCTACTATGGACTTTCCGTTGTATGGATAAACTGCATTTTCTTTATCCTCTCATCAGTTGATGGGCATTTGAGTTGTTTCCAACAGTTGTTTGGCTATTATGAATAACGATGCTGTGAACATTTGTGTACAAGTGTTTATGTGGACATATGTTTTCATTTCTTTTGGACGTACACCCAGGTGTGGCATTGCTGGTTTACTAGGCTGTCATTACTGCCAGCCAGTGCTTTTCTTTTTTTAATGTTTATTTATTTTTGAGAGAGAGAGTGAGCAGGGAAGAGGCAGAGAGACAGGGAACAGAGGATCTGAAGCTGGCTCTGTGCTGACAGCAAAGAGCCCAATGTGAGGCTTGAACTCACAAGCCCTAAGATGATGACCTGAGCTGACGTCGGATGCTTAACCAACCGAGCCACCCAGGCACCACATTGCCAGTCCGTTCTTATTTTGTATCTGGTCAGCTCCTTCTTCTTTTTCCTTTAAAGAATATTACAATGTTTGTTGTTGTTGTTTGTTTTTTTCAGTCACACACACATTCATCTTCTGCTTTACTTTAGCCAACGAAATCAGTGAGAAAATTAATACTGACATTTACTGAGCACTTATTACGTGGCAGAAAATCTTCTAAGTTAAAAAAATTAACTCATTAAATCAAACAGCAACCCTTTTAGGTAGGCACTGATATGCCAATTTTGAAGATGGGGAACTAAAGCAATAAAAGCCTAATTAATTTATCTAACGTGACATGTGACATAGCTGTTAAGAGTGACAATGGAGTCTGGACTTGAACTCCAGCACTCATGGTCTTAAACAGGACACTTCACAGGGAAGATCTTACACAGGGAAGATCTTATCCTTATACAGAGAAGGATACGTGGAAAGGAAGGCCTTGTTTGGGGTAGAAGGGATGGAAATAAGAGTGTAACCATAATTATTGATCTTCAAGAAGGATATGAATCCCCTGAGAGAGAAAAAGAGGTAATTGTGATATAGATAGAGATTGAGAGACTTTGAGAAGTGTAGTGAAGGATAGCAAATTAGAAAAATCACTGATAACAGTTTATAGTTCTTTTTTGTGTCAGAATGTAAACTATTTGGCTCATACACTGTTCTCTGAAAAATACCTAGAACTGAATTCTCCATATTTGTAGGAATGAAAAATTGGGATATTTTATAATAACTTAAATTTACTGAAAGACATTTTGTTAGATTGATGTGCTAGTGATGCACAAATGCTTGTTTGTTCTTGTTAAAAACACACTGTGCTGGACCCCAGTGGTGAGTAAGACAGACACAAAGCGTATATGATTCAGTTGGTGTCCTTAAGGAGCTCACTAGTCTTTAGAAGAAAATATATAACACTTTTTTTCTGTGCTTCATTTCCCCTTGTGATGTTGCCCTGTTAACGGCCTTTCTGAATTCCAGAAGTTTGCAGACACATTTTTAGTACTCTACATAACACACTTTGGCAATGTTTACTCCTTTGTGTCATCTAGGAAGTTAATATTTAGATTTCCTGTGGTATTGGGGAAACAATTAGATTCCTGCCTTGCAGAGCTTTGATAAAGAGTGGTTCTTTGCTTCCACACCAGTAAAGATGTTGTCCCATTGTTGGAAAATAATGCACAGTGTCAATAGAACTTAAGTCTTTTCTCTCTCTTACCCTTCCCTCCCACCTATGCGATGCTTGTGAGCATGATTTTTATGTTTTCATAATAGTAGAGATATGGATAAGCTGAAATATTACTTGGTGCTTTTTTTTTTTTTGCTAATTAGAAGGTTTTTTTCTTTTTGTAAGTATAAAAACATAAATATATACCTATTTCAGGCATCATCCTATTTTATCCAAACAATTATTAATGTTCTTTGAGGTTTTCCATTTCCAAAGACCTACTGATCTTCACACAGCCTATCAACATGGGTATAGTGAGGTCAGGGCCTGCATTACCACTGTTCTTACTGTTAGAACCTACCAATGCTTCTTCCTCTTTTATGATGACAAAATTAAGGAGAAATTCTGCAAGAAAACACGATAAACTAGCATGTTATCTCATGCTGAAAGATTCTCTGGAGCTGCTTTCTTGAGTCTGAAACATTGTGGATCTGAAAGATTGACCGCTTATGTCAGCACTTGGGTCTATGAATACCAGCAAGCTTAATAAACATTCACAAAGTAGGTATCACTTTCTAATACCCTTCCGTTATTAATATTTTGGGGGTGTGGAGTGGTGGGAAGGTGTGGGGTGACGTCTCGGAGAAATATAGTGAAAGAGATGCACATCTGTCTTTCCCTCCATCCATGTCTATATCTATCCATGCATCTCTCTGTAACTCAAGAAAAGTTTTAAAAAGAAGGGAGAGGCATTTTCTGTTTTAAAGTATCCAACTAACTTTCTCACTCTGTATGTGTTTTTTGGCAAGCATTTCTGTGCCTTATTAATATATTAGTAAATGGAGAAAAAAAAACACTGCACTGAATTCTGTAGATCTTAATTAAGGTACAAAAATAGCTTTGACAAAAAGTCTTCTGAGATGAAAGCTTTTCTTATATGTGGAAAATATTACTCATGTCTTGTCAGCATATCTACTCTACTGGCATTGCTTTCTGTACTTGGAGGTAACTTCTGCTTTTCTTATTATTGGTCAGACACTTTTCCTTTTTAATTTCTGTAAGTGCACTTGGTTACACTATTATATCTAGGACTTGTCATTCTTGAAAAGCCATTCTTGAGTTTTATCTCTCCAATTGGCCTTCAATTGAAGTTTGCTTTGAGATGAGCTATACTCATCAACTGGAAAATGGGTAAATATAGCTCATAGAAAATCACTCTTTGTGTATTACTTTATGTGGTTTAACTTCGATATCCATTCTTTCTTAGAATTTTGCCCACAGGAAAGGAGCCATGTATTACACTTTTAAATAACAGTTTTCAAGTCTGCCAAGTGTGAATTTGCAAATGAGTAGTAGTAAGTGGAGCTCGGAGCTGAAAAATGACTGTTTAAAGCTTCTGTGTCTGGCATTAATTTTAGTTTTGCCTGTAGGCTGGTACCACAATTTTTTCGTCTATAAAATGGGTTGTGAGTTACCATTATGATTAGAACATTAGCATTTAACTTAGCAGTTTTTGAGATCTGGTCTAAATGCAATCACTTCTGTGTTTCTCAGAGCTAAATTTATTCTTAGTTTTAACAAGGATCTTATCTTAAACTGCTAACGTACTTACACGTATATCAGGTTGCCAGCGTTCCATTGTTTTGTTTAATCCACAAATATATGTTTGTGTATTTCTCTTGTAAACACGAAGCAGGGTAATAATTAGATAGAGAGCGACAACTGAACTATGTCCCTTAATCCCTTGTGTTTTATTTACTTATTTGATACTAATCATTTCATCTACTCATTTACTGAGAGCCCACTCTGTCAGGCCCTATACAAGGGAATAAGGATATAGCGCCAAATGAGAAAGACATTGAGTTTACAGTTTAGTGGAGGAGACAAGCATTAAACACATATGGCATATTAGGCAACGCGATAGTTAATGGCTATTGGAACCACATAATATAGGTTTTTAAAAATAATCTGGAGTATTTATTTGTGTTTTTGGTATGTAAGTAGTTGTATAAATCAAACTCTTCTATTCTTAGAAGAAAGTGGAGAATTTGAATGAGACACTGTATTGAGGTATTTAAAAGAGTCGCTGGGGGCTGAACTGAATTAACATCGCTAGATGCTGGCTGTCACTCAGAAAAAGGCTCTTCCCACTGAGATTTTATCAGAGTAAAAGCACTTTCAAACTTTTTGGAGTCATGAAATGTGAATGTGAAAAGGCATTCTAGAAATGGCTGCATATCCAATTGACAAATTTGTGCAGAATACGATCTGGAAAGTTGTATGAGATGAAGCTGATCATTCGACTGCCTATTGGAACTTTAAAAACATTCTAGTTCCAAGGCCACGACCTCTGGGGGTGCATCCAGGAATCTCCTCCTTTAAAGCAACGATCCTGATAATCAGCCTGATTTGGGGATCGCTAGACTAGACGATTTTGAAGGTCACTGTAGATCTACAGATGCCAGAGAAAACAGTGAATGTGGTGGTTGTACTAAGCTCAGCTCTGCCCACATATGTTCCTCCCATCTTCAGAAGAGAAACTGTGTCTTTTAATGCCCTCTTTGAATCCCTCCTTTCACAAAACTCTAGGATTTTGTGGGGTCTGTCGATGTTGCATATTCTATCCAGGGAAATCATGGAAGGCATTGCCTTCTGTCTTGTTCACTGTTTTGCTCTCAGGACAAGAGTCTGACAACATGTTTTGATATTTAAAAAAAAAAGGAATCCCATTTCAGTAGGAAAAATGGCAAACCTTTAGAAAGCATACCTTACCCTACAAAACAGCTGTTCTTTTGTTGAAGGTCTGGCACTTCAGTGAACTGTCGGGCCAAGAAACCATTTCTGAGTCCAAAAGTCAGTTAAAAAAAAAAAATCTAAGGCCCCCGTATTGAATTTTGTCGGAATATCTTTTTTGGTAGATTTTTGGAATCATGCTTTGCTTCATCATGGTTGCAGAAGCCCACTCTCCTTGTAGACAAAGATATCCCCAGGCAGGAGATATATAGTCTCTTTTCTGAACAGGAATCTTACAGGTCTCCAGAGAGCCAACTTCCCCAGGCCCTCTGGGTTGTCTGCTCATTTGTAGCTCACTGTAATGATTCTACAATTTTTTATTTTCTTGCTATTCAAGGAAGGCAGATTCTGAGGTTTGCTGTTGGAGTTTTACTTCATAACAACATATATTTTCTCTTTCTGTTTCCCTCCATACACATGGAGCTAAATGTGTGTGGGTGTGAGGTATGTGTGTATGTGTGTGAGGTATGTGTGTGTGTGTATGTGTAGATATAGATGTGTGCATATTTCTTTATCCCATTTATGAAAGAGAACTGTGCATTGTATGTTCTATAATTTGACAATTTTCTTTAATAACATCCCGTACTTTTCTTTTCTCCCCAATATAGCATCTAGTACAGATGTACTCGTAGCTACAATGACAGCCAAAACTAAAAAGAAGCAAATAGATATGGTGCCCAATTTCGTGAGCAACAGAATCTACATTGCCCATAATACATTACTCTGGAAAAATTATTGTATCTAACCACTTGCAAGTTAAAAACCGGATCTTTGTCTACTTCACTAAAGAACATCTTTTATTATAGATTACCGTGAAATAACCAATCAGTTCTGTGCAATAGCTACATTTTTACATGTGGATGTACTGTAAACTACTAATGTCAAACTGTATCTGAATCCCACTGGCAGTATAGCCCATGCCCCACAAGAGACTCAAACAAAACAAGCTCCCTCCCCAGGGACTGAAAGCATCAGACTAATAAAATAATGGGGTGATTTGGTCAAAAAAAACTATTTCAGTATTTTGCTAATATTTTGATTGGCTTGATCATTTACCTGAGCCCAGCTGATACATATAGATCAGGATAGAAGTTCCCTGCCTTGCCTGGGGTGAGCCCTGTGTCTTTGGTTATTTAAGAATATTGTTCAATGAGCATACACAAGTGCACTGTAAGTGTGCTATAAAATAAAGCCTTTCGAGGTTTGTGCTGAAGTACAAGACATAGTAGAGTATTGTATATTTGTGTGACCTAAAGCATTTTGCTCTACTATGAGAGACATATCATCTTCCTGTGCCAGTATAAATGCAAGGATATTTCATAGTCATAATCTGTTAATACCAGTTAGCAGTGTCACAAATTAAAGCATTAGTGGATTTGTGTTGCTTGAGGAAGCAACTGATATAAAATACCAGGAGCTTGAAGGAGTAGGGGCAGTTTATTCTAACATCAGTCCGCATACCATGTCAAGTCTCCATGCCTGTTGGTGTGAAGCCATGGAGTGGACCTTTACAGAGAGCCCAGAGGAATAGTTCTTTATGCAACAAACATATTATTAGGAAACATTAGGCTAGATACATTCTCAGGACAGGAATTTTTGGTGGTCAGCAGACAAAAGATATCAAAAGAGGATACTGTTTTTCACAGAGAAAGAAAGATTTTACTGCTTTTTAAAAATTTACATTTGTAGTTCAGGCAAAAAATTCTTCCCAGGATGTGAGGAAGTGCATTTTCTATAGTTGTATTGTTTGGGGGGCTGTACCTAAAAAAAAAATTTAGTGATGACTTTCAAATGGTACTTTTACAGGACCTATGGATAGTCCTATAGCTGAGATTTTGGCCAAATTATTAATGTTGATACTATCGTGAGGGATGCATAACTCTCTTATCGAGAAACCTGTAACCTAGGAATAT
This sequence comes from Hyaena hyaena, assembly GCF_003009895.1. NCBI lineage: Eukaryota > Metazoa > Chordata > Mammalia > Carnivora > Hyaenidae > Hyaena > Hyaena hyaena. The sequence continues at coordinate 205,253 of NW_024081863.1, read as the reverse complement.
GGAAATGATTGTATAAATTATGGAAGGAATATTACATTAAATCCCCTCTTTAATTTTAGTGGTAGTTTAAGAGGAGTAATGCATTTATTACTGTAGTGCATTTTGTATCTGCCTAGGCATTTAAATGATGTTTCATATTTCCCCTTTTTAGCCTAGATTATGGATATATTCTGAGAGAAAGTTATAGGGAATAACAATTATAGAGAATGAGAACCCATGGTTAAGATTATATGCACATTGAACTACAATGAGGGTATTAAAAGTATTTCATCCCATTTGTAAAATATCTTCCATGACTATGAAAGGGCAATATTTTTTCCAATTATATCTGCTTTAGCCTGCAAATGGATTACCTTATGAGAACGCTTATAAAGCAGAGTCCAAAAATAATTGAAAGTGTAAGGACAGATAAGCTTGGCATATAAGGCCCTGAGCAAACTTCTCGCAATAGCATTCCCAGAACAGGGGGGGAAAAGTTTATCTTAACTGCTGCTCAGGACCAGATGAACATTTTAACCCTTAGCGTCATGATGCTACTTATTGACAGGGAGTGCCTCCTGTGTAATTTCTAGCTCGATTCTCCAGTGTCTGGAAGATTGCATTTTGACTTTCTCCATTATTAATAACCAGATCTGATCTTAGGCCTGTCCAAGGTCAGGCGGGCTGGCCAGGTCAGCCTGTTTGTGTGTATGCATGAACTGTCACATCTAGTCAGAGTGACAGGTAGAGGATGAGGGCGGTGAAACCAGGGTGTTAACCTTCAGACCACCAAAGGGAGCCTCTTTCTGCTGGAAACAAAGACCTCTAGGGCTGTGGCCACCTCCCCCCACCCCATGCTCATAATATTTCCGCAAATGATGCTCCGTTGAAGAGTGCATTTCAGAAGAGGCAAATGATTTAAATCATCTCAATAAAAACACTAATAAATGTTTGTCTTATTGTTCAGAACTTTTCATCAGATTTGACAGTGTCGTATGTGGATCAATTTTGCATGGCTTTTCCTTTTCATAGGTAAATAACTTCGCTACTCTACAGTGCGTTATCTTTATTCCTGAAATGCCCCCTGTTTCACAAGTAAAAAGTACAGAAGCTCTAAAGAGTATGGCGCAAGACACATTTTAGAAACCGGATAAGCAACTTTAGAAGCTCCAGAATTTGTAGTATTTTTCTATAAAACATATCAAATAAACTCATTTGAAAAAAATCTTGCTTTTCTGGGTAAAAATTCCTAAGAAGCTATTTGGTTCCTAATTGATTTTCTACGTCAGTTGTTCATTGAATAGATAAGTAGTGCCTGTGATATTTGATTACAGAGCAAGGCACCCATTTAACCTTCTGTTCTTTCCTGGCCAGGATTTCAAATACAATAGAACGTTCCTCCCTGAGGCTCAGCAGGATTAGACAGCTAGCAGTAATCCCTGATACGCTGAAATAGACCTGATGGAACTTCACCTCACTTGTTTAGGATTATGCTCATGAATTCCGCTCACCCGGCAGTATTAACCCTTTAGGGACTTGGGCAGGGATACTCTATCAGCCAAAGCATTAAAATAGCATGAAGGAGGGCACTTTGGGGATGAGCACTGAGTGTTATGTAGAAACTAATTTGACAATAAACTATTTGTAAAAAAAAAAAAAAAAAAAAGCAGAAACCCACTAGTAAATTCTGAGCCGTTACGCACCATTTCTTGACCAGCATATAATAATAATTTTGAAGTTAGAACACATACGTGCTCCAAATTAGTTTTTGTCTGAAATTCTACATCTTCAGTATATGTGTCTCAAGGCTTGTATTAACCTATCTTCCTAAAGAGAATTTTGTTTAAGAAACTTTATGAAAAGTTCTGGCCTGTTTAACAGCTTTCTGACCATGGTCACAGTTAAATCATCTTGTGGAGGTGAAGGATAAATGACTTCCTATAAAGTAGGTCCTTGATAGTCTAGGTTAACTGGAACCAAGGCAAGTATGAAAATCCCCAAACCTCATTTTAGCCAGAGGTTTCCAATCTCTTCCTTTTCCTTTCATTAGAGCAAATTCCATAGGTTTGAGTTTAATTTTCTCTCTTTGCCCTCTGGGGGATATGAAAATGAGCTAAGAAATGGCCAAGAGGCAGGAACTCAGTGGGTGAAAAAGAACTAGTAAAAGGTATGGTTAATCCACAAATTGGAAAGTCAGCCCCATGTTAATCAAGAGATGAAAGGAAGAGCAGACACTCTTTCAATGCAGGTGGCAATACTGGCATTTATCATGTTTTTTAAAATAATTTACATTGAAATCTGTTCCTGACACTATTAGGCCATCAAAATGAGGCCCTTGCAAAGTCACAGGTTTCAAATGGGTTATTAGTGATGACTAACACAGTCTGGGAGAGCCTCTCAATCATTATGGAAGTGATTACCTTGAATCACCTAGGTTTTTTTGTGTGGACTCTTTAAATATTCATATTCACAACTAGTTCTATTAATTATTGAAATAAGTGATTCTGGTTTTGATGATTAGAAGATTGCCCACCACGCTCATAGGTTTTAGAAAAGTGTAAGTTTTATTTGAGAGACCTAACCTCCAAATAATGCTATGATGATGAATACGACCTCATTGCCGAGGGTAATATTTCAAGGTCAGAGATAATTTAATGCTAAAGCATTGGTACATCCACCTCCTTTCCTGAAATGGCTTTTGTTAGTGGTCCTTAAGGGGTTTGGGTAGACACAACATTTGTTTTTATGAAGAAGTTTTTGGTAGAACAAATACAGTCGCAATGAAAAGAGAATGATGAACCATTTTTGGAAGCCTTTTCTTTAGCACCTTCTTCACCCTACACATTTACTGCAATTGTGACAATAACCAAGGTCAAGATTACGGAAGGAGATATATGGTGCGTCCCCTGTGCTCTGAAACTTAGTTTTTCGTAAGAACTTAAAAAAAATCTAGCAAGCAAATGGGTGGGATTAAGGCTGAAACAGTGGTTCTGCTCTAATCATATTCCGGTTTTGTTTGGTGGGGAGCGAAGAGATGCTGTGAAGTGGGGGCTGTGATTTGAGATGACTCTGGCAAATCTTTAATTAACAAATCCTCCCTCTTACTTTTTTTGTACAAAGTATCTCATTTTCGTGTGTTTAGAGAGCAAAGATGATTTCTATTGTTCCATTTAAGTGACATATTATTCTAATTAATTGGGAAAGTGCTCCCATGGGATGAGTGACTCCAGGACGGAGCCTCTTACACTCTATCTTTCCAGTGGTCCTGGATTTGCCCTTTTCTCCTGGCGGGCTTTTACATATGCTGTTGCTGAGATCCCTGTTCTTTGTTGTACGTTATAAAATTCTATTGCATCAGCATGAACAAAACAGGAATATTATAGATGTGAACCTTTCACCCCAAAAGGCATATAACAGATTGAAAAGCTCCAGATCAGGGTAACAAGAATGCTTGCAGCCAGCATGGATGGGTTTACAGATGACTAAAAGCTGGTATTAATAAATCTCGAAAGGAGAAGAATAGGAGCAGAATTTACTGAAGTCTGTGAAATAATAAAGGGACGTGAAGCTAGGCCATGTGCATCTTTGTACTGTATGTCAGAAAGGGCTAGAAATCCTTCCGTGTAACTGGGAGAAAACAAATTTCAAAGTGACAAAGGAGAACTTGGTGTTTGTTTTTCTATTTGTTAATAAAAAGTAATTTACCTCTGGAATAATTGAGTTAGAAGATTCTGGAAAAACTAATTCATCTTGGAATCATAAGGACAAAGGAGACCTTGAGGAGTCTCCTCCCTGGCAGACAGGCAATATTAAAACCATCCCCCAAAGAAGTCCATCTGTATTATTTTTAAAGAGAAGGAACTGGTTTAGTTGTGGCCAATGGAATGCTTTGTGACCACATGAACAAAGAGATAATGACTGAAGAGTTTACAACTCTGAAGCAAATCCATCGATTCTACAAACTCTGTTTATACAATATGCTGTTGCAAAAATTCTTAAGTTTTTTTTTAAGGAATTTTGCCTGAATAGTATACTTGTAAAATCACTTTTAGGATACCCTGGGACGTACAAACTTGATTAACAAGTTTGTACTTGATGGTCCTTACCTTGGAGATGGTCAAAGGTACGTATAAACAACAGATATGCCATATATAAAACTCCTACATTTTGTATCACTACAAAATAACTAAAATTCTATGTAGCGAGGAATATTTCATGTGCACCATATTGTTCAGTCCTCACAACAGCCCAGTGAGGTACGTGTGGTTTTCACTGCAACCGTTCGGATTAGGCAATGCAACACAGCAAGCTCAGGGGTCTTGCCCAGGGTCCTACAGACAGATGAGAAGCGAGGTTGTGAACCCACACTTGTCAGCCTTAAGCATCATTCTTTAGTGCTAAAGCTTCTCCTGAGGCTGACGTCAATCTGGAGTCCATGGACACCTAGGCCATCCATATGTGAGCTTCAGAAAGGCATGGATGGTGAATATCCCGAGTGTATAAAAGGGTATGCATTTTCCCACTGAGGAGCATGAGCTCACCTCTTCTAAGATCCTCAGACCCTTTACAGGGTGTCGATTGAACATCCAGGTGTTCGTTTCAGCTCAGGTCATGATCTCGGGGTTTGTGAGTTTGAGCCCCATATGGGGCTTCACGGCGGCAGTGCGAGCCTGTGCGTGGGATTCTCTCTCATTCCCTCTCTCTCTCTGCCCCTCCCCCATTCACACTCATGCCTGTGCGCTCTTTCTCTCTCTCAAAAATGAACAAATAAACTTAAAAAAAAAAAAAAAAAAAGACTCTCCGACCCTCTAAATTTAAGAATGGCCTTCCTAGAACATGGACTCAGAGAGCTACAAAGTGGTGAGACCTCAGTTTGGCAAGTTGAGGAGAGTATGGCTAACTGGACAAAGCGAGAGCAGATTAGTGTTTGGATGGAGTTCTACAGGATTCGATAGGTGGATGTCAAATTTGTAGTTGTGGAGGGGAGGAGGAAGCCCATTGTCTGCCTCAGGAAAAAGTTGGTTGTTTTCTCCCCAAGTTCTAATCAAGTTAGTACAATTTTAGACATTCACCTTCTTAGTAGTAGAAGACTCTGATCTAGGCATTAGTAAAAGCAGTGCATGCATGTCCCCCGAGTGCATGGGTTTGAGTGACTTTGGGAACTACTTTAACTTCTCTCCCATTCAGTCACTGATCTGTAGATGTCTGCAAACATTTCACTTCAAATATAATTGAAAGAATCCTGAGTTTCAAAAGTAGATAAGTCCATTGTTTCATATTTATAGTATCAGTGAAGTAGAACAATGCCCTTCCAAAATATAATAAAATTAACATTAATATATACTTCTGAATCAAAGGAATGAATGCTGACCACACCAGAATTACTAATTTTAATTATCATCTTTCAAATGGAATATGGGAACTAATTTTTACTTAATGTGATAGTCTTAGGTCATACCACACTCATGGTCAATTTTTTTGTAAGGGGTAAAATATACACTAACAGTCTCTAATAAATTCTCATATACTGTTTTTTTAAAAGGAATATTTTATTGTGCTAAACTCCTTCATCAAAATATTATTATGTATGTCATCAGTATGAATTGGTTAATACAGTACTTTTTAGACAGGTGTTTTTTTTTATTTTTTGTTTTGAGAGTGAGAGAGAAAGGGGGAGGCAGAGAGGGAGGGAGAGAAATCTTAAGCAGGCTCCACCCCCAGCATGGAATGCTATCCAGGGCTGGATCTCACGACTGTGAGATCATGACCTGAGCTAAAATCAAGAGTTAGACTCTTAGCCAACTAAGCCACCCTGGTGCCCTGTGGGATATTTAAATTGTATATGTATGAAAGGAATACTAGTTGTTAACTTATTAATATTCATAATATTTTTATAATACTTAATTGTCAAGTTGGTTTACATATAACACCAGTGCTCATCCCCACAAGTGCCCTCCCCCATGCTCATCGCCCACCTTCCCCTCTCTCCCACCCCCATCAGCCCTCAGTTTGTTCTCAGCATTCAAGAGTCTCTCATGGTTTGCCTCCCTCCCTCTCCCCCACTATTTTTCCCCTTCTTCTCCTGCATGGTCCTCTGTTAAGTTCCTCCTAATTCTCCTATACTTGCAAACATATTGTATCTGTCCTTCTCTGCCTGACTTATTTCGCTCAGCATAACACCCTCAAGTTCCATCCATGATGCTACACATGGCCAGATTTCATTCTCGCTCATTGCCAGGTAGTATTCCATTGTATAGATGAACCACATCTTCTTTATCCATTCATCAGTTGATGGACACTTAGGCTCTTTCCATGTTTTGACTATTGTTGAGAGTGCTGCTATGAACATTGGGGTACATGTGCCTCTATGCATCAACACCCCTGTATCCCTTGGGTAAATCCCTACCAGTGCTATTGCTGAGTCATAGGGGAGTTCTATTGTTAATTTTTTGAGGAAGCTCCACACTGTTTTCCAGAGGGGCTGCACCAGTTTACATTCCCAACAGTGTAGGAGGGTGCCCGTTTCTCCACATCCTCGCCAGCATCTATAATCTCCTGATTTGTTCATTTTAGCCGCTCTGACCAGCGTGAGGTGGTATCTCAATGTGGTTTTGATTTGTATTTCCCTGATGAGGAGGGATGCTGAGCATCGTTTCATGTGTCTGTTGGCCATCTGGATGTCTTCTTTGGAGAAGTGTCTGTTCATATCTTCTGCCCATTTCTTCACTGGATTATTTGTTTAAAAAATAATGAAGCAGCTCCATTGTCAATGTCATGCATATTTTTAGTGAAAACAATTTTTACCCACATTTAAACGTTCTCTTGGAGTTCTTGGCAACTGACCTCTGAACTAGCCATAACTGTACAGTGAAACCAAAGAAATGAAACACAAGGTAATGCTTTAGTTTATTTCCATTGGTCAAAATGGAAGGTAAAACCTAGCTAAATAAGGAAAATAGTAACTAAAGCGTGACTCCCTATCACAAAATGCAATTGCAAGAATAAGGAAGGACTTTTAAAAATGTGGTTTTGCCTCAATAGTATCCCTCTGGAGAATTCTACATTAGTTTGTTTCTGTGGCTGCATTTCTAATAATGGAGCTGTCATTTTCTTCATTCTTGCCTTTCAGAACAAGGGTGGGGGGAGATTAAAATAATCTTCAAAGCAGACACCATTACATTGAGTGGACCCTGGCATGCAAGCTGCTTTTCTAAAGCAGCACATTTTAGTTCCCACTGCAGATGATAGTTAAATATCCACTCAAAGCAGAGAGTATTTAGACAGAGATTCATCCAGCCTGTAGAGAGGCCTGGAATCATATACCCTTCTCTATGTCTAGCTCATGAAATAATCTAATACAATTGTCTTTTGTCTGTTAATTGCAGAAAGGAATCTAGATTTCCAGGCATTGTCAGGGGTGGGGGAAAGCATTGTACAAAGCTTTAAATTAAAACGAAAGTGAAACAGTGCTAGGAACAGCAGAAAAAGATGGAGATCTAGCTTATTTTTCTCTTTGAGAGTAAACTATCGTAGCTTTACCAGCTTTAATTTTTCCTTTTTGTCCATCTCAGCAGAGAAAGTAAGGACTGGCTAAGTCTGAAAGCTGCTCTCCTGACTCCCTCAAAGCTGATCTCCCCATGCCTGGGCTGAGACACTGGTGGTGGAAGGAGGCTCACACTACCCTGGTCTGCGCTGTGCATGCACGGTGGATCAATGGAGGCCCAGAGCCCGGGGGGCTGTCAGGATAATATCTTTCATTTAAAGGAGAAAAAAAAATAATTGAATAATGGATGTTAAAGAACTATTTAAAAACACATCCTCATTGCAGTTTTGAGTCAATGCTATTTGTGAGTGCCCTAGATGGCAGTATAAAGGAAAAATATTCATTAATTTTAGCAAATATTCCTTTTGTATTATATTAAGCTATATTCATCTGCTGTGCTCTCTTTATAAGAGCGTGCCCAGATTGGATTTTCTTTTTCGTAAATGGCTCTGATAAAAGTCAATCTTCCAAGTGTTTTACAGTATCATGGTCCCCAAACCTCAGCAGGGAAAGCCCAGCTAATATGAGACACATGCTAATAAGAGACTGATTTTCCATTTTTAATGTTTCATGCCGATGCCAGATGATGTATCCAGCTAACCACTTTAAACCTTTCAGTAAAGGTTTGATAATAGATGTCATTATTGAATGTCCTCATGCATGCCCCTTTGAAACAAATGATCACCTATTAGAGGATAGAGACAAAACACATTTACTTGAATGAAATGTTTAATAAAGTACATCAGGACTTGTTTTTATTGGTATTGGTCTATGAATACTTTATGTGCTAATTTAGGGCTTAGGAGTACTTAGTCATCCAAACTCTCCAGTCTGAAAAAGGCATGTACCTTATTATTATAAACGCCAGCCTTTAATGTTTAGAACATATTTATAAAACATACTTGTCCTCTTCTTAAAATTGAAAACATCTGTTACGGATTTTCTGTTAAATGTTATGGACGTGAGAGCCTGGTGATGAGGCAGTCTGCCATTTTGAATGGGAATTAAGCTGACAATGCATTCTGCACCAGTGAGGCCGTGAAAACAAACAAAAAAAGGCAGATGGTTCATTTAGTTTAGTAATTGTAATTTGTTGTTCATTAAAAGTAATTCCCACACAGGCATTCTTTATTCTGATACAGTATATGGAAAATTGTACTCTGTAAACCTGGCCTAATAATTTTTTCTTTAGCATAATTTGCACTGACGTTTGATAGGCAGTTGATTAGAGCAGAATGATTTCTTTAGAATGAAAATTAATTATAATTTTTGCAGCTCTCATTAGTCTGCTTTTGTAACTACCATGGCTAAACAGCAGGGGTTTGGCCCTGAAATGCTGAGTATCACTGGATCATTTGCAATGTAGGCTCCCTTTTAAGATGATTGGACCTTTTCATCGTAGTTTCTGCATCTACATGAAATAAGGATTCTCGGCAAAAATTTCAGTGTGCTTTGAAATATACCTGCATAGATGTTTACAGTGGTTAAGTTAGTATCATACGAATTTAGCACCACCCTGTGTAGTCTTTTAAACACATTCGCCAACAGCAACATGGTTTAGCCTTCAGTGTTATGTAATCGGCTATAAAAATATTTCCTGAATTTATACAAATAGTTACAGATGCATACAAATAGCACAGATTTTGACACTGGGGATTCTGTTCTTCGGAAATACACAGAATTGTATGAAATATATTTTAAAGGAAGGAACGTGATCCTCTATTGACACAAGATTGATGATGGAACAGATTTGTTCCATCTAGAGGAACCCAGTCTCCTCCAGTGCTATAATCTGATTGATGTATATAATGTGATTTCAGAAAATTATCTTCTCAAATAAATGTATATCTGACAAAATCAGCACATATAGCTTAGAAAGAAATTTGATCTTTTACAAGTGTATACTATTTCTGCTATGCCATTATGTTGTTTTTGTTGTACACAACCACACTGATATTAATATAATTTTCCCCAAATAAGATAAGAATTGTGGGGGTTTCTGAACCACGAGGTGAATTTGTGACTTGGATTTATTTCGCTTTCAAAATTCATTGCACTGGATTTCAGATTTCAGGAAGTTTTACAAACATATCCAGGAAATAAATTCTTGTCTATAAAGTATTTTTTAACCATAGTGGGGGTGGGGGTGGAGGAAGCCTGTCTTTCATGAAAGTCCTTCTTGAAAAAAGCATTAGGATACAATAGAGCTAGCAATAACTTGTTAGATAGGGTACCATTTTCATGCAAAAGTTTCAATAGATACTTTTCATTTACAACTTCTTATATCCAGAGTTTTGAGTTTTCATAATTAACTATCCAGGAAATGGTTTTAACACTGTGAAGAAAGTCTTCTGTTTTATAACACAATTCCTGTTTCTGTGGAATACGAACAAGACAGTGTTTATTGTAGTCAGAAAAATTGTTGGCATGATTCTGCATAAGTGAAGAATCTCTGGACTGTCTCAAAGTGTTAGCTGCCCATTTGCAGACAAACAAGCTTTTAGTGTGCAATTTAGGTCAATGGATCGAGGGAGAAGATGTGTTTAGGCGACAGATTTTAAATCACCATAATATAAATATGCTTCCCTTTTCATCCGGAATTTGCTTTCTTTCAAGGTAATTTAGTGCAGCAGACATGCACTTATGCCTGTCTTTGTAATTTTAGGGATTAGGATAGTGAGGATTAAATGCTGACCCTTAATCTTCAATATCAACTTTAAGAGCGAAATATAATATGCAAATGGAACACATTCATTTTGTGTTTATATATTTTAATCTCTGTAATTTAGTTTTAAGAAGATGGAAACTCATCTTTGCCTTATTTATTTTGAATCCTAAAGCAAGATGCCATTAAAATCTTTATCCTTCTGACTTAGTGGATAAATGTTTATCCTTTAGGGCTTAGAATACAATTTTTTTTTAAAAAAATGCTTTAACCTAACAACACTTTTCTATCAAGGGAGGTGGCGTGTATGTCTGATATGAAAGTGTAGTTAGACTGAATTGTGTTAAACGAATGACTAAGGAACTAAGTGAAACCCAGAAAAAAAATATATGTGATCAACTTTTGTTTTGAATTTATTTTTAAAAATCAGTCAATTGAATGTTTATTAATAAAATCAGTTAGTGTATTTCTGATCAAGTTTACTTTGTTCTTAATAAACTTTTCCTTGTGGTTCAAATTTCAGCGTATGGACAGGAATGTCTTCTAAAGAAAACATTTATTAGGATAAAATATTAAACTGATATAAAAAATCTGGGCCATATTTTCTTAGACAAATAAACATAGGAGCTATATTAAGTAAGCAGATCAAAAAGAGAAATGTAGTGTGAAAAACAGAAACAAAGAATCTTTTTATGCCTCTGGCTTTCCTGGAAGAATGGGGTTGGAGCAGTCTGCTTAGCTTGGCTCCGTGGCTTCATCACCTAAGTCATTGGCAGTCTATAGACAAAGGTCTGCCAGATCTCTGGGTATGCGACTTGAATGTCTACCATATACAATTGATTTTTGAGCAGCTTGTGATAACTTAATGGTTGCTTATATTGCCAAAAAAGCAGATGATTTCAGCTCTGAAGTTGTATTTCAAGTTTTTCAAAATGGGAAGGTAAAAATCCGTTGATTAGTTATGGGGGTAGTCATGAACCTGTTCTCAAACATCCAGACCAGCATTATGTCATCACAGAGAAGAGGAACACTGAGCACCGGTGACACTCTACGAACATGAACGTTTAACCTAGATTTCCCTCTGTTCTCAGGAGCTTATTACTTCCAGCAAATACCTGCTCGTTTTAATGATCAAAATCATTCTTGGAGTTTAAACACTTGCTCACTGGCTCCTAAAAATGGATTTACCAGTGGAAGCAACACTGTGGGTGTTGGCACTCTCTAGAATCACAATGTGGTACAATATAAGGAGTAGATCTGGGTCTGTACAGCTGCATCTCCCTGACTGCTACATATACACGTATTCTCTCTCAGATATGTAACGTAGTTTTGTCTTTTCCTGGTTATAACTGACACACAGATTCTTTTTTAAATTCTGACTGTAAGAATATATGATTGGGCATTTAGATTGGTGCATTTCCATGCTCATTATCCTTAATACATAAAAAAGGGCCATAATACATTTCATTTTAGTAGATTATTTTACTAATGACTAAATAAATATATATAATATATATACACACACTAATACATAGGTATGTGTATATACATATATGTGCATATATATGCACTAATAGTATCATGGCATTTAGCATTTTTCAAGATTTACATACTTTGCCCAGTTTCTTATTAGATAACATAGTATAGTGATTGCAGAATGGAGTCAGAGAAACCCAGATCTCAGTTTGACCTCTGCCACTTATTTGTTGTGTGACATGAAGTTACTTCACCTCTCTAACTTTCCGTTTCTTCATTGAAAATGTAGGATTCTCATAGTATCTATATTATAAGGTCTTGTGAGGACTGAATACAATAATGAATGTTGCCTGCTTTGCCTAATTCCTGGAACGTTGTGAGTGATAAAAAATAGTAATTATTTTTATGAATTTACCTATTATGCCATTATATTGATATGAGCTAATTATAATTGCATTTAGGAGAGACTGTGAAAAGCTGTTATATTCACCATTAATTTGTAAAAACCCATCATAGCTTGTTATCAGTAGTGTTAACCAATCAGAAATGGTATTGTGTTTCTTTTATTTGATTTCTTTAATGCTCTGTGAAATTAAAATCATATTTTTACATGTGAAATTGAGTCAGATAATATCTAGAGATCTCCACTTAAAAATTGGGACAGAGATGCTTCTGGAAGGGAAGCATATGACTTGACTTCTCAAACTAAGAGATAAAATATTTTTATCTTCTTTAATTTAACTAGTGATTTGGTTACATGTACAGATCATGTTACAAATTAGTGGGTTAAGGCATTGCAAATGGGAGAATGGTACTCCAGGTTTATTTTTTGTGGCACATTTATCTGGAGTTATCTAGTTTTTCTTGTGGAGGAAAAAAACCACCTCCTAGAGACATTCTCTTAGGACACTCAGCCTTGCCATACACTCTAGATGCTTCTTTGGATCCTGAGGTTTATAAGTCTGTCTGCTAACGATTCTCAACACTCAACATGGTTATGGTGATCTAATCAGATCAGTTAAGTGACAGGCGCTCTCTTACTAATACACACATGAGAGGGAGGAAGTGAAGATTAGGTAGGCCAGTTCTGAAAATTTGCTCATCATCTACAAGTTTTGGTTGCCTAAGTGGGATTAAGTGGTGGTGGCAATCTTCAGGATCTTTATAACTTCAGAAACATTACTTCCAAACTTTAGTTGCCAAATCAAAGGCACTGATTGGCTTAACTTCTAATGCTAATACTGGATCCATATTTCTTGTATCAAATTGATAGGGATCAGCAGAACGATATTTGTCTTTTTTTTCCCCTTATCACCAAATTCTTATAGAAGTATGTAAAGTACTTCATGCAAAAACCATGACTTAAGTCGTTGTTCTTCCTCTGTCTAAACTGTTAGGTCAGCAGAGACTTCAGGAACTTGGCCCACAAGACCATATCACTTTGTCATAAATGATCGGATTATAACATTTGAGGTCTTCTCCGGGACTTAACTGTCCTGTTAGATTTGATTATGGTTCCTTTTTTTTTTTTTTTTAAGTCTGTCTTACATTTTTAAAAATTAGAAACTTATTCTTAAGCACTTATTTTTGTCTGTTCCCATTCATCTTGCTCTTTGGGAATGCCAAGAAAGAAATTATAAACTGTGATAACCTTTGTTCTAGAAGATCATGATATAATAGTTTCATGGCTACTTTGGAATATTACCTAAGAATCAAAAAACAAAAAAAAATTAATAATAGTGCCTTCAAATCCATGCTTCAAAAATTATAATAATAACATATTGCAATGTAGAAATTTGGTGGGACAGACTAGAGAACAGGAAATTTTTTATATTAGAGTTATCTGGAAAGGTGTTATGGATATTATTTTCGAACTGAGCCTTAGAAGATTTGTAAGACTGATACACACAAAGTTGGAGGTGACTAAGGAAGAGGAATGCAAAGTATCATGGGGGGAGGGGGTGAGAAACTCCAGTTTTTTATCAGTGCTCTTGCTCCTCATGATTAAATGAAATGCTTGGGAGAAAAACAATGTACAAATTAAAATTTGATGTTACGAGTTTTATTATTTTACCAGTGTATGAATATATAGTGTCACTTATATTTATAGGACCTTTGAGAAGGGTTTCAGGCACTAAAATTATTTTAAAATTTTTTTAACATTTATTCATTTTTGAGAGACACAGAGGGACAGGCTGTGAGTGGGGGAGGGGCTGAAAGAGAGAGGGAAACACAGAATCTGAAGCAGGCTCCAGGTTCTGAGCTATCAGCACAGAACCCAACGCAAGGCTAGAACTCATGAATCATGAGTTCATGACCTGAGCCAAAGTCAGATGCTTAACCGACTGAGCTACACAGGCGCCCTAGGCACTAAAATTATTAAATGTGATTTTCCTTCCTTTTTGTCTTGAAAAAAATAAATAAGTGTGTAAGTTCTAATCTAAACTTGCTAATCAGTATTTAGAGCATTGAATTTAGAAGGCAAGTAGCGGACTATTCTTTTGAACAATCGAAAGCTACATGGGTTATAGCCAAAAATAAGTTCGACCTAAAAATAAGTTGATATTAGATTATTTTTAAAATATAATGGTGGTATAAGGAAATTGCTGAATGCTAGATAAGCAGTATGCATTCTGGGTTTGTTTGCTCAGCCTTTTTTAGTTTTGGTCAGGGAAATGTTAGGAAAGCTTCATCTAGAAGGACTCTGATGAAAAGGAACGTTTGTTTTGTTTGCCTTTGTATTTGTCAATGCCTAGCCTTACACCTGGCATAGAGAACATGCTTATTCATGCTTCCAGAAGAAAAAAGGGGGAAAGGAAGGAGGGAGGAATGGGGAGTAGGAAGGAAAGGGGGAAGGAAGGCAGAGAGGGAATGAAGAAGGAGAGGAAGAGTGTAAGATGGATTGGTTGGATACAAATGATGACCAAGGACACAAAATCCTTATTATTCTAGGAAAATAAGAGTAAATAGAATCTTGCAAAACTGCGATGGCAGGAGAGCAAGTATTTTAAAGATTTTTCTGAAATAGAATTCACAAAACTTGAAAGTTGGTTATGGGGGTGGCAAAGGCAAAGAAAGTAGAATTCCAAGTGGCTAAGTCATTTTTTTTTTTTTTTTTTTTACACATAGTGACAGAGGATGATTGTATCAGAAAGAGATAAAAAAGAGAATGCTACTTGAGGGAAAAAGAGCATTGAATATAATTCTTAGCATAATTGTTTCTGAGGTTCTTACAGGACATTGAGGGAAATGATACAGTAGAGGCTGCCAAAATAGATTTGAAAATTGCATCCATCGAATTAGTAGGTAGAATAATGAGGAGGGATGAGATTTCCAAGAAAGGAGTGCACAGTAAAGCCAAGCATGCATGGAGTTATCTCTAGATATGAGAGGTGATAAGCAAGAGGCAATGCCAGTGGAAGAAATTATCTGAAAGATTAGAGAGAAAATTACAAGTGTCGAGGATCTGGGAATCCAGCGAAGGAAAACCTGCTAGGAGGAGATGATGAAGTGCAGCAAATGCTATACAGAGGGAGACTGCAAACAGATGATAGCGAATTCCAGAAGTGGAATATAAATCACTCTCTAGGGAAGGATAGCCATGAAGAGATGCCAAAGGGAGGTGGCTGTGCTCCTATGAATGAAATCTATGTGTTTAAATTCTGTGAAATCCACCAACTTTAAAACTGTGGCTCCATTGGGGGAGAAGTAAAAGTAAACACAACAATTCTGACTTGAAACTTCTACTTCTCAGTATCAACTAAGGCAAGAGGTGTGAAGACCACATTCCAGTGCCAAGAGCCAGGTCAAGTCCAGTGATTCCATAACATTTCTTCTTACTCCCCATCATTATTCCCAAGTATAAAATCTCATCACCTAATATAGATAACGAGAATGAACTGTTCAGTCGACATTTGTGAGGGCCAAGAGTCAGGAGAGATAAATGTGTTTTTTGGGTAGGAAACAGGCAAGTTCATATTTGGGGATAGGTGCAAAGAGAGGTGTCCTGGCAGTGCCATTCTGGAAAGTTTAAACAATCTGGAGGGGTTTTGCAGTGTACCTAGAAATGGAGACCCTTTAAAGATAATTGGAAAGCTTTTATTTCCAGAGTTTCTTATTCCTTATCTCAGCCATTCTAAAAACAAAAACAAAAACAAAAAACCCCCACTTATTTCAGATGTACATATTTTAGGGACAAGAGTGGCTCTTTTATTCCTCCTATTTCTAGAATGATCATGTTCTTAGCCTTAGCAATAATGAAGACAGGAGCAGAATAGTTTCTGAATTCCAGCCAGCAGTTTCTGGTCGTATTGTCCAGACAAAGCCAACAGTATATTGAAGTTATTGATAGAATCTCAGAAATATATTGTTTTCTTTAGTTGTATTAAGAGGGAATCATTGCTTCACTAGTTTTGGGCTCAATTGAAGGTGCATCCACATAAATCCAAATTTGTCCAACCAATTTGTTCGAAGGGGGATAAATGAGAATATACAAGAAGAATAAGCAGAGAATGGAGATGTTATCTGTTAAGAGCTGGTAGTAAAAGAAGCAGGTATTTCGATGCTATTAATACAGTCCTTGAATGATATCAATGAGCCACACCCAGTTCTATTCATGACACTCTTGGAATTTTGCTTTGGCTTCCTTCTCTGGTTTGACTAAATATACTGTGCTTCCATTTTTTCCTTCTTCATAGACTATTGACTTAGCTATTTGAATCTGGCAAGTTTGGCAGCCAAATCAATCTTGCTTCTTTTGTGAACAGCCATGCTATTGTCCAGGAAGAACTGTCTCTTAAGCTTAATTACTAACTCCTGCCATGTTCTTCTGTTCACTGACTGTACTAAGGAAATGAATTCTTTTTTTTAATGCTTTATTTATTTCTGAGAGAGAGAGAGAGAGAGAGAGCAGGGGAGGGTCAGAGAGGGAGGGAGATACAGAATCTGAAGCAGGCTCCAGGCTCTGAGCTAGCTGTCAGCACAGAGCTGGACGTGGGGCTTGAACCCATGAACCGCGAGATCGTGACCTGAGCCGAAGTCGGATGCTTAACTGACTGAGCCACCCAGGCACCCCAGGAAATGAATTCTTAAAAGACCTGAACTCGGACTCAGTACTACTCTTAAACATGATCATATCTGTTCACTTAATGCATAATCCTTTAGCACAAGGAAGAGGTGAGAGGAAGGCAAGGGATAATTTTAGACTTTGTTTCACTGTGAGCAGTCCTTCTGCAAATGCATGTTAATCGCAGAATCAAAATAAACACACTTAATTGAACAGTATTGTGGATCAATAAAATCATTGACTGAGTACCACTGGTGCTCACTTGAGGGAAACAAGTGATTTAATAGTCTCCACTTCCTTCAGGCCTCTTTGGTGTGGCCATCAATAGCGTGCTCCTAAATCGGAACTGGCAGTGACCAAAAGGGCCTCATCAAACAACCCAGCTTGACCTCTGAGGTGTATTATCACCTGACACCTTCTGAGCCATTTCCCTTTTCCATTCTGTGTGTCTTATAATTCTTCTTATACAATTTGAAGCTTAGCTTGTGAGAAAACACACACACAGATACTATAGACATACACCTTTTTTATTATAAAGAAGATCTTTTCTTTAGGAATGTGGATAAGAACTGTCCTTTCCACTTAATTTATTCCAATTCAAAGAGTTTACGTCTCTTCCCTTTCTTGCTTGTGTGTGCAGTGCAGCAGTATAGGAGAGAGGAGAAGTGCAGGGTGGGGAGGAAACTGAAAAACAGGAAGAATAGAGTTTGCACTGGGCAGTCACACCTCTCAGGCCTTCAGATTGAATCTTGGAGACTGGGCTGTGGTGCCATCTTTCTCTGAACCTCCAAAGGGAGAACCTGACAAGTTACCATGGCCAAAATCTATGTGGCACCTCTAAACCATGCTATAGGCTGCATGCCTCACACATACCAGGTAGACTGCCAGTTGAGCTGAGCTCTGTTCTGTCACTGGTGTCTGTGAAGACATTTACACTTTGCATAGACATGGCTGCCACCGTGATACCCATTTTAAATCAAATGTATTTGGGAACACATGAAATTCAGTGGTGCTCAAGTGAATTAATTCATAGTTTCCTATGGAGACTCTTTAAAATTTCCCAGATGTAGGTGCTGGGGAATGAATCTGTGCAGGCCAGATGAAATCTGATGAAGGGACCTAAATAACAGTTCATTTCATGTTTATCTAGAACTCTTTACTACATAGAGCTGAGTGAGAGATACTTTTAAATAGAAGAACTTTGGCGATCATTAGAAAGATGTCATTGGCTGGTAATAGTCACATTATCAACAGAGCTATATGCCAATACGTTTAGTAATGATTAGCTGTATTAAGAAACTGGTAAATCTAGAGACTCTTATTATTTTAGTGTCCTCTAAAGACCAAGCCTATTATGATGCATCAATGTCATTCTGGAATGCTAGATAGGCAGTTCGTCCTGTAGTTCATCCAGTCAAACCCCATTACTATTTGTTCCATGAAAGACTCAGGCTTTTTTTTTTTTTTTTTTTTTTTAATGTGGTGGATGAATATAGCTTAACCCCTTCATTGTTGGAGGAGTATAAATGTGAGTACCCATGACCTTCCTGTGGCTTTTTTGGCCATATCTTGGCCATTAAAAAATAATGATGATGACAACAAAAGCAATGTGTGCTATACTTTTTGTAAGAATTTCTCTGCTGTTAGCAAAGCATCAACTAAGAGTATAATTGTCCCTAATGATGCATGTGCCACTCTTATGGTGGGAATAAGATTCCTTATATGTCCTGGTTTTTCCTGAAGAGTTTTTAAAATCTAGCCACTCAGGCTTCATTCTGAGAGTTTCTATCTCTAGGCAAGAGTGTGGAAGTTTGTTTTTTGGAGAATTCTCTCCTTCTGATATGCAAGTACGTCTAGGACTCATTGTTCCTGATCCCATAGTGTTGGCCATTTCTCTATCATGACATGAACTACTTAGTACTACGAAGAGTACCCTCTTCAGTCCCCCATGTTCTTCCATATTCTCTAAGCAACAAATATTCATCCTGAAAGTCCCAACTTTAAAGTCAGCTTTGCTGGGGCACCAAATCTACTGTCATACCATGGTCGTTGGACGTGATTGGAATGCTCTGTGACCCTCCCTCCTTGAAAGCACTTGACTTTCAATGAGAGTGGGGAAAATGGACATTGGTTAAAAGGCTACATTTTCTCTTCTTCCTTATATTAAGGTCCACCAGATTGCAAATGTACATTAATATGCTGATAACATGAAATTCTTACTTGGTAGGTTTAGTTTGCGTTTTCCCTTCTTGGGTGATTGATTACAAATGGTAGACTTGTATTGACATACTGAATAGTCATTTTGTAGAGTAATGCCGTACTTTAAAAATTTTTTTTTTCTTCTTTTAAGGCCCTAAAATAAAAGTGATGGTTAAAAAGTCAGTCAAGGGGCACCTGGGTGGCTCAGTCGGGTAAGCGTCTGACTTTAGCTCAGGTCATGATCTCATTGTTCTTGGGTTCAAGCCACACGTCAGGCTCTCTGCTGACAGCTAGCTCAGAGTCTGGAGCTTGTCTTCGGGATTCTGTGTCTCCCTCTCTCTCTGACCCTCCCCTGCTCATGCTGTCTCTACCTCTCTCAAAAATAAATAAGACATTAAAAAAGAAAGTCAGTCAATTTGTTTCTCAGTTTTGTTAAATAAAATTTTTTAGGAGGTATAAAGATTTACATTTGTATTTAAGTATTTTTCCTCAAAAGTGATGACTTCAGTGCACATTTTGGAGTCTGCAGCAGAGTTGATGCTAAAGTCAATTAGATGGCTTGGTAATAAGATTTCAACAATATTATACTTGTAAAGACTTATCATTTTGATGAAATGTATAGTATATAGACAAGAGAAAATTTTCTTAATGATTAAAATAGTATTATTTTTGCAGCTTTGGGACAGATGGTTATAAAAGAGTATTCAACTAACATTACTGTGTGTAGAGGAAAATTTTGTTTTAATAAAAAAGAGTTCACTTAATAAACTACTCCTGGTTTGATAGTTAAAGTGAGTGGGAATCTCTGACAATAGACCAATTATAGCATTGCTAGTGTGTGGCATTACATTTATTTCTTTAGGCTCGACAGTGGTTTCCGGTAACATGAGTTTGTAGGGTGTCAGTTCTCTTGGAATTTTTAACCTGGCTATAATTCAAGTAATGTTGTTATTTAATGTATAAATTGCTTTAAGAAGTAAACCTTTTTTTCCCTCACTTTTATGATACATTTTTAAGGAAAGAATTAAAACAGGATCCACTTCTAATCATCCTTTTCGGCATTTCATTTTTTTCAAGTGAAAGTTTTTAGTCACTTTTCACTTAAAAATATGTATATGTAAAGTAAACTCTGGGACATTCTATTTTGTATAAGACATTCTTTGTATTTTTCTGTTCAAACTATGTAAAATAAATACCAGTTTTTAAAATTATTTTCTTATGTGTCTAGAAATAACATTTTCTGGCCATATTCTAAAAAATGAAAGGACCTTTACATGCAATAAAGTTTAAGAGGAAAATGAAGACGAAACAACCGTTTAGGAGACTGTTGTAGAACCTAGTGTAAAAGAAGGAGGTAATTGTTCCACATCTTTTTGGCTTAATCATTTCACTCCTACTGATGGCCTCACTGTTTGAGAGCCATCTTATTAAGTGGCCATCAGCTTGACCAATGGATTCTCAGTTAACTATGATTGTATTCTGTTTACTCAGCCATGATGTTTTCACCTAATGATGACATATTATAGGAAAAAACCCTTCCCTTTTTACATGTTCTTTTTAACAAAGTCTTGCCAAAACTTTGTACACACTCTAAATTTCATAGTTGTGGAGTTTTCATTTCTTTTCTAATTCACTGTATTTTCCAAGGAAAAGTGATTACTATGTTTATAGTAACTTCTGAAACCAAAACTTATAAAATTTTCAGCATCTGGCAATTCCTTCAAGTAGTTGGCTTTTAAGAGATATTTACAAGAAGATTGTATACTTGTAAACATCAGAAAGGAACGCAAAACGTGTTTATTAAACCTAAATGTCTTAAGACAGCTATTTAAATAATGTGGATATAGTCATTTGGTTTTCAGATACATATCACGCACCTGTGTCTTGCTTGGTTCTTATACTTTCAGTGCTTGACATGGTACTTAACACAGTAGTAAGAATTGAATGAATGAATGAATGAATGAATGAATATAATTCCTTCCATCACTTTGAAACATCACTTTTACTCAAGATTCTATCATTAGTCTTATTAGAATTTCTAAACATTCCTATAATCCTATCTAGTCACGTGACATTAGTAGTCTACTAAATCCCTCTCTGCTGCCTAACCTCTCTCTTGAATCCTAGATACCATTTCCATGTGGATGGCTATAAGGTTCTCAGCCTCCATGTCTGTGCTGACATTCTCCTCTTTAGCCTTTTCAGTAGCCACTTCTACTGATTTGTGTTCTGTTATTAGAATGTCTTCTCTCCCACTGGCTGACTCTGAAATTTTCTTTTTACCTCTGTCATGTTTCTATCCAACCAATTCCCAAAGTTTGTAATTTTGTATTTAGTATCTCTTCTTAATTATTTCTCTTCTTGTTTATTCTTTTTAAAAATTTCTATTCTTGCCTCAAACCTAGATCATTGTAAAAGCCTCCAAATCAGGCTTTTGACTTAGCTGCACCTTTTCTCTCCTGCCTACTTTATGTGATGCTGC
Source organism: Hyaena hyaena (assembly GCF_003009895.1). NCBI lineage: Eukaryota > Metazoa > Chordata > Mammalia > Carnivora > Hyaenidae > Hyaena > Hyaena hyaena. The sequence goes on along the minus strand of NW_024081863.1, from coordinate 183,844 downwards.
TATACAGAGTCAAAATCTAGTCTTACATTCATGTAAGTGTTTTTCCTTAGAAATCCCAGTTTTCCCTATTTCAATTCATATAAAAGTTACATTAATTTATGTTGGCTGGAATGGTCATTAATTATTTATTAATAAAGCAGTATTCCCTCATGTCTGTATTGCGCCTTAAAATTGACAGATTGCTATCTTCTATTATAATCCCAGTGAGAAAATTTAGCAAAGTGAACAGTATGAGAGGACAACTTTTTCTGGAATGAACTCCTAAATCCAAGAGATTTAGGCCCTAAAAAAAAACAACAAAAAACTGCTGCCATGTGTACTCAATTCAATTCTGTATCATTGTGTTCCATGACTTTTGAGTTTAGGCTTTCTACCATCTCTATGTATATGCCATTTCTTTTACTCATGACTTCCTTCAGTTTAATACAAACATTTCATAAACTGCTAGCTTGAGGTCTCCTGACCTCACCTGTCTAGCAATAAGTTGATCCTTTCCCTGACTGGTCTTGCCTTATTGGTTCACTTTTAATTTCTAGATGAGTAGCATCATTCTATGTAGAACCAAGTGACTAGCCCGAGACCAAAAGCTGGTATGTTTTCTTGGAAGAATGACATCTATCATCTTCATAATAATTTAGGGCCATTTACCTTGGTGAGATGTTCATAAATTTAGGTAGCAGTTGTTGTCCAGAACTTTAAAAGTTACTTGACTCCCTACCTATAAGAAAGAGAGTAGAAAGTCATCATTCTTTATGAACTGGATAGAATTTTCTGGGCTAGCTATTTCTTCAGCCAAAAGTTTTAGGACTAGAAGCAGAGAGAAGCTAACTTTGGTTGTTACAATGCCCAAAACATAGATAAATGAAATAAATAAATAAATAAATAAATAAAATACATTAGGATGTTAATACATTATGCTATGCAATTATTTTCAATTTTTACCCAATACATGTTGTTTATCTTATTATAGGTGTTTTGAGAATAGAATAGGATTTATTGAGCTGAGTTAATTGCTAATTCAGTACAAATAAAATAATGTAAGATTTTTGCCATGTTTTAAGGTGTTTTGATAGATTGTTTAATTACATTGCAAAAGGTTGCTTGTACTATAATACTATAAAATTCCATATTCTTCCTCTCAGGGTCAGTAGCAAATACTTTCTATTTCTAAGCTATGTTGCATATCTGGAAGCTTGATAATTGCTGTTCATATTTCCTTACCAAACTGATAATGTGTTATTAATTCAGATTTTTAAAAAATAACCTTCTAAATCCCTATGTTTTGTCCAAGGTTTAAATTCTATGAGAACCAGACCACACATTCTTCTGCTCTTAGGCTGTGTTGTTTTCAGAGATGCTAACCTGTTAGTGATTAACCAAGATTAGGGTCTTGGATGCTTGTGGTTATCAGAAAGTTTTCCCTGAGGATGTCTACAGTCCAAGAAGAATTTCTGCATTTATGTCTAGGAGGGATGCTCTTAAACCATATTGACTTCATATAGAAACTTACATTTGCCCTGTGAATACTTAGCAACACTGTTCTATGATTGATGTAGAAAATGTGACACAAAAGGGACTTGGTCTGGACTTGAGAAGCCAGACTCTGTGCTTTTCAACCTAACTGGTGTAAGAAGTGAACATATTTTAGTAAATTTACAGTAAAAAAACACTGTATCAATTTCACTGCATCCTTCCCATAACTATGCAGAGAAGTTGTATAGTTATTCCAAGGTGTATATTATTCCAAGGTGTAGGTGAGAAGGATGAAAGAAATCCAGCCTCTAGCTATGCTCACTCTCTTCTTTCTGTTTCCAAAGTGCATCTTTATAACATTTTCCACTTTTTAATTTACAAGTCTGTTCCCTAATTACATTGTGAATTCTGTGAAATATTGGGATTTATCTTGTTTTCCCATTACCCGGAGTACTCAATTTTTTGCCAAATATATAAATTAATGAATGAAAAAAAAAATCAGTGGCAGAGCTGAGGTTTAAACCCAAATCTTAATCTAACTGGAATTCTTTCCCTTCCCTTACTATAATGACTTATCCAAACGTTTCTAAACTTTATTTTGAAAATAAATGATAAAACAACAAAATAATGCATTTGAGAGAACAAATTGTTTCCTGTCTTTTTAAAAGCATTTTTCTCCCTACTTAAAACAATATAATAGAGTATCTGATAAGGCCAAAACTATAATAAGAATGAGGGAAAGAGTTTGTCTTGAATAGTAGGAACGTGTGCGTGTCTCCCCACATCACTCAATTTTCTATAGGAAGCTTAAATATTCTAATTTCCTGCTTCCTCTATGAAATGCCTCTTGGAGGCTCTTGGAATTCACAGATCAGTTCCTCTAATTCATATGTGTTGGAGGCCATGTTTTCATTCATCTTTTCACTACCTAGTAAAATCTTTGAATCCAACACCTCTCACTGACAGAGTATCTCAGTCTAATGAATGTCTTTGTTAATTAATACCTACAAAAACCCGATTTATATCTAGTTTCTTGCATTCCCATGAAAACAAGATGATGTTTAGAGACTTAAGCAGGAATAAAAATACATTAGGCATAAAAGCCAGGAAAAGAATAGAGTCAAATGGCAGCCTTTACTCCCTCCCTCGGATTTACACAGTAGACTTCAGTAATTAATAAAGCCACTCAGAATCCTTCTTGACACAGTGTTCTTGGCATTAATTTCCAGCTGATTAGAAGGGCAGGCAAATTGAAATCTCTTTGCCATCCTTATTTTAGTCTCTGGAATAAGGTTAAGTTAAACCATAGCAAAACTATTTGCTTTCTTATCTCACTTTTACCAGAATTTTTAGAACTAATTGTGAGGGCAATATGTGGTAAAGAAGGTAACTACTTTGGCCTTAAGGTCATATCTTTGTTTTGGATACGATATTACTCTTGACATGCTTCATTCTAGTTAGAATATTGACTTGGAAAAGACAGTCTCAATTTACTTTGCATTTCTAACATACTTGTCTAGATATGATGTTGAGCAATATGATAACTGAGTTCACCATGACTAACTTAATGTGGTTGTGAACAGCACACATGGGCCACTCTTATGCTGTGTACAGATTATTATTGCTAGACAAAGCTAGTTCTTTTTTTAATGTTTATTTATTTTTGAGAGAGCACAAGCAGGGGAGGGGCAGAGAGAGGGGGACAGAGGATCCAAAGCGGGGTCTGCACTGACAGCAGTGCTGGTGTGGACCTCAAACTCACAAACCCTAAGATCATGACCTGAGCCAAAGTCAGATGCTCAATCAACTGAGCCACCCAGGATCCCCAAGAAGGAAGCTAGCTCTTAAGAAAAGGATGCCTAAAAGGATTATAAACTCCCTATAATCCTTTATGGATATTCAAAGTCAATTTGGGAAATATTCTACCAAGTCTAGAGTTTTGGCAGTATTATTCATAATTTCAGTTACTTTCGTGAAGACGAGAAAGAAAAGTGTTGGTTCATTCATAAATATTTATCATATTTAGTATGGCTCTAAATAATATTTTTTATTTGGCAATGATTTTAATGAATATGAAACACTGCCTATAGAAGTGTATATATATATACACACACACACACACACATATATTGTCTTTTGCTGTTTAAAATATGTGGTTCTAGATAATTTTGGCAGTATTTTGCCAATTTGGGCTGCACACTTGAGGCAGTGTAATCTAAGAAGGTGAAGTCTCTACAGTAACATATATAATTGGCTTTTCATGTCCAAAATTGACATGATTGATCCATCTCATTACTGCTTCTCCAGTTAGTGTTGTCATAGCCACTTGAAAAGGTTTCTGGGTTTATTTTTGTTTTCATATTGTTTTATGAGGTGTATGTGTGCATACACATATGTGCATGTCAGGGTGTACACGTACACATGTATGTTCTTTGTAGAATCAGGTTGCAAACAGAGTCTATACTCTCCTTTAAAAAGAATACTGGCGTCTCTTTCTGCATTGATTTACATATAAACTGTACGTGTACCCCCAAATCATCCTCATAGACTAATTGTACTCCTCCGGCCCTTCTCTGGAAGTAAGTTGGAAGTTTATTTTGTCTTCTATCTTGTGCTTCCAGATATCTGCCTTTACTGGTTTATATTTTGGAGTTATACCTTCTGCCTTTATGGAGGGATAGTACCAGACACAAACTTATGCAATCTCCCAGCCTATTTGCTTTAGGAGTGCCACCAGGCATATATCCAATCAGATAACTTTGCGTCCCCTGCTTCCATTAGCAATTCACTTAAAGAATATATATTTATGTCATATAAGTAATTCTTGTAGCAAAAAATAATAAGAAACAGCCAAAGAAAAATAAGATTAATAGTATTAATAATTTCAAAGTGTGCTTCTTTTTCTCTTTCTCTGTCATTTCCAATATCTCTCCACCTATGCCTTTTTGTCTCTTCATCTCTTTCTGTCTCTTGGCCTTTCTCTGTTTTCATGTGTCCTGTTTCTGTTTCCTGTTCCTCTTTATGTCTCTGCATCTTTTCAGTTCTTTGTCGTGGTCATTCTGTTTCTCTCCTAGGACATTTTTAATTTAAAAAATGTAAAAAAATTACTCTGCAAGTTGGCAGTTAAGGCTTTGGAATCCTATGATATGATATTGATTCTTGGCTGTGTTCCTTGTATCTTCAAAAATTATTTCATCTACCTAAGTCTCTTATTTTTGCATCTATAGAATGTGGTTGTTATAAGGATTAAAACAAACTAAAGCATTATGTACAGTACTTGGCAGTTAGGAAATATGAAGTTACTCTTAGGAACATACTTGTGGGGCACCTGGGTGGCACAGTCGGTTAAGCGTCCGACATCGGCTCAAGTCACGATCTCACGGTTCGTGGGTTCGAGCCCTGCGTCGGGCTCTGTGCTGACAGTCAGCTCAGAGCCTGGAGTCTGTTTCAGATTCTGTATCTCCCTCTCTCTCTGACCCTCCCCTGCTCGCACTGTCTCTCTCTCTCTCAGAAATAAATAAAACACTAAAATGAATTTTTAAGGGAACATACTTGTTTGTATTTCTTTATGTAGTTTCCTGATTATTTTATGATAAATTTCTGGGAAGAGAATTTGCTTGTTTACTTGGAAAACATTTTAAAATATATATTGCCAAGTACCCTCCAGATATATTGGATCTACTATTATTTCACCACCAGTATTGGAGGATGTCCCTACCCTGGCCAACATTGGGGGCTGTTACTCTTTTAAATATTTTCCAATAATAAATGAAGGCATTTTAAAAATTATGCTTTGACTAATACTGGGGTAAGACTTTATTTTCTTTAATAAATTGTATGTTTATATCATTTACACATTTCTTTTTCCACTCAACCGTTTGTCTTTTCTTACTGATGTATCAAAACTCTGAGGGGTGCCTGAGTGGCTCAGTCGGTTAAGTGTCCAACTTCTGCTCAGGTTGTGATCTCATGGTTCATGAGTTCAAGCTCCAGGTTGGGCTCCACACTGGGTGTGAAGCCTACTTAAAAAAAATATATTAACCCTGTGTCATGGATGGTGTAAATATTTTACCTAGTTTTTTTGTCTGTAATTTTTTTTGTCATTAATTATGGTGGTGTTTTTTTTTTATGCAGAGATATTTTAATTGTTATGTGTGCAAATCATCAATCTTTTACCTTTCTAAATCGGTTGGGAACTTTTTTTTCTTGAGAAACTCATATTGCTTTCCCCTTTTTGACACTTCAGTGAAGTCTTCATTGTCATGGATTATATTCAAGGGCAGGATGCTATAGATAATATAAAATCCTAGTTAAGCATTAGGCTCAATTCATGTCACAAAATGGACTATATGCAAACTTATTTCGCAAAGTTAAGCCTAGTATTTGTGAATGACTTGGCATTCTATGGATACTGTCTGAAAGTCTAGATAATTCTGTTAACATAAAACATTTTAGAGCTTGGTGAAAAGTGGCCAAAAGATTACTTGTTTGATATAGTCTAATATTTTATTTTTATCATTAGTTGTGTTTGCATTTTTAGCAGGAGAACAGAGCGTTTGCAACTTTAGTCTTTCTGTGAAGAAGTGTTGTTTGTCGCTTTATAGTCAGTTTAGATCCTAGAGATGCTATGTGGTTTAAGCTCAGCAATATTAATGCTCCCATTTTCAGGAGCTAGTAATATGAGAGAGGTCCTTGTCTTCTCTCTACTGTGACATCACAATACCACTATGTCCTGCATAGTCGGGGCACACCCCAATGTTATTTCCATCAATGTACTTCCTGTGAGTTCCATGTCATTATTTGGATTCAGTTAGGCCACCAGAAGATGTACCAAAATCAAATCTTTTCAAAGAAGAATTTTACTTCTTTGGTGTGGATTCACCCAGGTGTGGTTGTCTCAGCACTCACTGATGACATCGTCTTTTCAAGGCCAACGTGAAAGGATTTTTCATGGCATTTTCTTATTTCACTTGCTTTATTTGGCATGAAGAACAGTATGAAGATTCCCCCCCCCAAATATATTAGTCATTTTTATTCTTTATTTAAATCACAAATTGTTTTATATTAGTGTAATTTGTTCAGTATTTCTCCTTCCTCCTTCCTGCCCCCAAACTATGGTTTACTTGCCTTTTCAAAATGTAAAGCATTATGTATTTTCAGCTCTGTTCAACCCGTATTTTCATTAATAGGTTACATGTCTGACTTCAGGAGCAAGAAATAGAAGGGCTGGATTGGGGTTGAAGTGGATGGGTAGAGGCTTCTACATTGCAGAAGGAACAAAGTGGCTTTTGCTGAATATTAATGAAAATTTTAAGAATATACCTTATAAAATATTTCATCTATTTTGAGTTCATTTTAATTTCATGCATGCATACAACATGTATTACCATTTTTTCAGTCAAATTGTTCACCTTTCTAACCATTTCCCTGTGCTATCACCACCCCTCTCTTTCCTACCACATCAGGATTTGAGTATATGTTACTATGAATGTGTAATTTTGATTTCCAAAAAACTCAGAGTCAAAATTACTGTTCACCTATAGCAACTATAGAGATCCTTGCTGCATGCATATTTTTGATATCCTTTTACACTCCACAAACGTGTTTTCTTGTATCCTTTGTGAAAAGAAGCGGGGTTATAAATTGCCAAATTAAAAAAAAATGATTATTAAGTCTATTATGTACCCCAAAATTAATATCATATTTTTCTCTGCATCTACTTAATTGACCACAGATTGGCCTATTTTTCCAATAATGATGAAGGAATTCACCATGAGATATCCATATTTAATCAATACATATTATGGGCAACTCAACTCAGGAACATGAATAGCTGTCAAGCCAGGGTTTCTGGGCAGTAATTAATCCATCCTGCAAACCTTATTAAGTGACATTACACACAAGAGGCACCAGGCTGGGCACCAGTACCCACAATGTCCACAACCACTTCTGTTCTCAAGGACTCAGAGTCTAAAGTGGAAGCCAGGCACCCTTCTCCACTTCGCACCACCCCCCAGCCAAAAATTGTAATACAGTGTGGCAAGCACTGTGATAGAGGTATGCAGAAGTGCCAGGGGTGGAGAGGTGGTGTCAGGGACAGAGTGAGTACATGTGCAGAAGTCAGAGAGTAGAGATAACTGGGGACTTGTGACTGGTTCACTGAGTCTGGTAACAACACTGTTTGAGAGAGCACATCTCTAGAGATGGATTCACCAGGAAAGACCTTACATGCTTAGCAGGGGGCTTTATTCTGGATGCTGTGGGCAGCCAATGGAGGCTTTTAAGAAGTGGGTGTGGAGAGTGATAGTCAGATTTGCATTCAGAGAGAAATCAGAAAAATATCATGATAGAACAATATATCACTACATTGATATAATGTCTAACTATTGAGGAATATCAGATGCTTTAAACACTTCACACACAATTTCTAAATCTGGGGTGTTTTTGTTTTGTTTTTTTTTTTACAACTGCCCGATGAAACCAGCAGTTGGATCATGGTGTTCCTATTTTACAAACTGGACATGAGTGGCGGGCTTCTAGGGCTCTTTGACTGTTCAGCCACAGGAAAGGTTTGCACCCAGATCTGTCCCGTTCTATGCCCATGACCTCTCACACCCCATCTCTCTCCCTTGTCTGCAGATGAGAAGAGGGGATTCAGAGAGGGTGGTGTTTTGCTAAAGCTCATATAGATAACTGAGCAGAGCCTGGGTTAGAACACAATCTCCTGATTCATAGGAAAGGCATGGCATCTGGACTTCCTAATCAGGACAGACAAGGTATGAGGAGCCCAGGAGAGAAGGGAGATTAAAGATGAGGCGCCAAGGATGAACACTGAAGTGCACAGTGGAGAGAGTTTTAGTGCAGCCCGAGGCTTCTCCACGTGAGGCAGCCCTGAGCAAGCCGGTGACAGCGGACCAGGGACTTGGTTAAGTTCATTTTAGATTCTAACCCCAGATGTTCTCATTCATGAGTTTTATTATCATAGTCAAGGGGCATAGTTTGACTGTGGAACACCATTCATTAATTTAAAACAAGTTTATTGAGATCTTATTATGTGCCAGGAGCTATCTTGAATGGTCAGGATGCAAAGGAAAGAGCATAGGTCCCTCATTCATGGAGCTCTGCTAGAAGAAACAGGCATGTAGACAAGTAAATTCTAGCACAACACAGGGAGTGGAGAATCGGGTATGAACAATGCTTTCCGGGAGCACAGAGGACAGAGATGGCCACACAACCTTAGGGGGAACTCCAGTGAGTCCACATTAAATCGTAGTCTCACAAGGTACATGAGAAATTACCAAGGAGAATGGGGGAGATATTCCCAAATAGGAAAACAAGGTTCAAAAGGCATGAATCATTCATAAATTTAAAATAAAAAAGACAAATGAGATTTTTACTTTGTCCTATTTTCAAATCATAGGGACAAGTCCATCCTTCTCATCCATAACTAGGTTTTTAGGTAAATGTCATTGTAAATTGTTTTATCATTTTTATGATTTCTGATCTTGACACAGCATCTGGTGTGAGATCTGTGGAATCTGTACGGGTTTTATCCTGTTATGCAACTGCTTTTCCCAAACTCGAGACATTTGAGCTTAAAGATGAAATACATCTAGGCGTATGTTTTGAAGATAAATAGAAGAATCAAATTTTCGGTGGTAAACTTATGATTTGTGAGTTCAGTATTTTCCACAAAACGATTTTTTCCCAAAATAACAAAGTTTTGTTTTTACATAGATCTTTACATTAAAAAGTTCAGCTCAGTGAAAAATGTGACTCTTTGCTCAAACCTTAAATGTTAAAATCATTAATTTCTTTGTTTATGTGATTTTTTTTTGCTTCAGCCCACTGCAGATGTTATTCCTGTATTAAAAAGCCAAATTACTCTATTTGAAAGAAGTGTTGAACGAGGTACCACAGGACTTGAAAAAAAAATCTGTTTGCCCATTTGCTATTTTATTTAACCTGCTCTTGGTCTTAATCACTACTCATTTTGGTTACCATTTACCTAGGTCGTTTATTAAGTGAAATTCCTCCCAGGTGGGATGGACTGACTCTTAGCTTTTCACTTTCTTGGCATGATAGTGTAGTGATCTATGTTGTCATGCTAGTGAGGCCTTGGTGATGAACCATTAAATAAAACTATCTGCCCCCAGGCCAGAGAGTTGGTTGATTGCCAAACAGTAATCCAGTACAATTAACTATCAAACATTTGAGCAATCCATTATTCTAAGAGTTGGGACTACAGGCATCTGCAAAAGCAGAAATGGTGATGGATCATCTCACTAAATTTTTGTTTGGAGATGCATTTGAGTAGTTGAATTTATTATTATTACATTTAGATATCACAACCTTTAGTCATCTGGAGTGCTGATTTTGCTAATTTTATTGAATTCCAAGATAAAAATTAAAAGGACATGTTCAGTCTGTACCAAGAAGAAGACTGTTTAATTTACAATATGTACTTCAAGTCTTTAGTGGAATATAGTGGGGCATAAACAAATAAAATATATATTCTTCATGGGAGACAGTTCGAAAATATCAAATCAAAGTGAAGAAATGACCCAAGTAGTTGATTATTTGTTTTTTAAGATAGGTTGCTCTACTCTCATGTGTTGTTAAACCATTTTTAGTTCCAGAAACAATAAATAGTCATTCGGTATGTTCAAGATACTTTCTTGGCAATTCAAGCAATCACTCATTCCATTAATAAGAATTTAAAGATCACATAATGTTTTTGTAAGGCTGTGTTCTACAATATATAGAGAGTTCATTACATAGAGAAGAGCTGCTTTCTTATTTTGGCTGTTTTTGGTTTCCCTAAGAGTTTTTTTTTTTTTTTTTTTTAATTTCTAAAGATGCACCTGTCATTCAGCACTATAGGTAGATAGTACATACTCAGAGGTCAGTATCTCAGCACCTGACCCAGTGAAACAGGATGCTACAAATTCCAGTTTTTGAATGGATACAAATTTGTCAATCCATTCCTTTGTTAATATCCTTTATTACTGAACACCTGCCATGTGTAAGGACAGGTTTGGCACTAAGGACACAGAGTCAAACAGGTACTTATTTGCCTTCCCGGAGCTTACAGTTTGAGAGTGGAGAACAATATTTAAAATCACATGTCTGATAAATTAGGACATATTCTATGAAAGAGGCATGTAAACAGAAGACTTTAATTCCCTAGCCTGAGGAGCTAGCAAAGGCTTTTCTGGGTCAGAAAGGAACACAGGCAGTTGAAAGTCAGTCTGGCTTTCAGTAAGAAGCCAGGGTTGACTTCTTGGGTTTTGGCAGGGTTAGTATTTTTTTTATAATTAAAAATTTTTTAATGTTTATTTATTTTTGAGAGAGAGTGAGAGAGAGCAAGCAGAGGAGGAACAGAGAGAAAGGGAGACACAGAATCTGAAGCAGGCTCCAGGCTCTGAGCTGTCAGCACAGAGCCCTACAGAGGGCTCAAACTCAGGAACCCCAAGATCATGACCTGAGCCGAAGTCAGATGCTTAACCAATTGAGCTACCCAGGCACGCCTTGACAGGGTTAGTATTGTCCCAGAGGCGTTTTGGGAATGTGTTGGAGTTGTTGTTGATGATCACAGTGATAGATTACTAAAGGCATTCTATAGGTGGGGGTCATGTCCACCAGACAACTACGATGAATGACAGAGAGCAGCACAAAGGAAAATTGTCCTGCATCCCAATTCAAATAACCCATCCAATGTTCGTGCTAAGTGATTAAGCCTGTTTATGTGCATTAGCCCTATAACCTACCCCTGTTTTGTACATAGGGCACCTTTTTAACACTGCCTTATGTACTGACATTTCCAGGAATGCAACTGTCCAGCCCATTAAGGGAAGATGTTTTTGTTTGGTTTGGTACTTTACCAAGAGTTAATTATTATTTAGAAAAATGATGTTCCCAATTAGAAGCCCCCTAATGAAATGTGAGTGGTCCGGGCAGTGCATTTACAGTCACGTATATTTGTGTGTGTGAATTCGCAGTGATGCTGCTTATGGGTGCAAACAAAAGGCTCCTTCATATCATATGCGGCCATGCCTCAGCTTTTTAAAAATGAAAAATATGTTATTTTACTTTACATTCCTTTTGTTTCATTTCTTTTCTTATACTACACATAGGTCATTACATTGATTTGTTTAACTGTTGTATAAAGCTAGATGATGTTATTACATACGGCATTCTCTCTGTATAATTAAGAAGACATTATAAAAAAATGATCCTTAGATCAGACACAGATGAAAACCACTGTTTAAAACAATATGTGTGTTTTAAAATACAAGTAAAAGTTAAATAAAATATTAAACTGTTTGAGCTGAAAATTCATTTAGTTCTATAATTTAGGAATGTTTCACAGATAAAGTCTCTTGATTTTCAAATCAAATTCAGAAGCAAAAGTCTCCTGTTTGCCTGCTTTCTGGCCTGATTTTCAGAGCAATCTCTTTGGCTCCATACACAGAGAAATGCAGAAGGAAACATGTTACAATAGATCATTTGGGAATATTTACATCGGGTTGTCCTGCTTGGGCTATTTAGTACTAATATCATCCTGGGTTGAATACTTTAAAATTGAAAGGTCATTTGGAGAAAAAATTACTTGCAAATAAAATCAAGATTTTTAGGATGCTTTCTTGGAGTGGGTCTACTCTTCTGGAAGACAGCCAGTAGTTCACTGAAAACACATTGAGATGCTTTAGAAGAGAGTATTTTGGTTTAATAGATACCATCATGAATGAGTAAGACACCATCCCACCAGTGCTACAAAAAACTTATGACTAGGGGCGCCTGGGTGGTTCAGTCGGTTAAGCATCTGACTTTGGCTCAGGTCATCATCTCAAGGTTCCTGGGTTCGAGCCCCACATTGGGCTCTGTGCTGACAGCTCAGAGCCTGGAGCCTGCTTCGGATTCTGTGTCTCCTTCTCTCTCTGCCCCTCCCCCACTCACCCCTGTCTCTCAAAAATAAATAAAGATTAAAAAATGTTAAAACGTATGACCAGTTTCTGGCCAAGAACACCCAATTATATTCTTAGGACTTATAGACTTAGCCTCTTAGAGATTACAGGGAGTATGAAGTTGGGAGTAGACAGTTTTACATAGAGGACAGTAACTATGTCTTTATTAGATGTAAGAACTTATAATGACAAAACAAATATTAGGAATACAACTGAGATTACTAGAAATATATATAATGGTAAAAGCCCAGGAAGACAGATTTATAAAAAGAAATTAATATCTTCCTTGACTTTTATATAGACATTTTGTGAAAATCAGATGAAATAAATATGTAAACAGTATTTTGTGAGTTCAAAGTATATGGAGTTTTGGGATCCCAATCTTTCAAATATACAGAATACCATAATTAGGATGTGCTAACAGGAATTTATCATGTGAAATCCACCAGATCTGCAACTGTGATAAAACCAGATGCGTATGTTTTCTGCAAGTATGCTCTAATCACAGATTTTGAATGATCAATTCTTACACTGTTTGTTGAGGCTCAGATAAATATAGACAGAGCCAATTTACATTCACTACCCCTGATCCCGTCTTTTTGTTTTCTTTTCCAAGAGAGTCTGGACTCTTCATTCAAGATGATGCTAATTTGTAGTCATCTTTTATACTGTGTCTTAAACACATTTTAATCAAGTGTGTTGACTCTCAAATAGATGCAATTTTAAGCCTTCTACTGCTCCAATAGAATTAAAGCAATTGCCACTTACCAAATAAAGTCTACATAATAATAAACATGAAGGAAATATATTTAAAGGGCAGAGGGATATTATTCTTTTTCTGGCAATACTGTCCCACAGAAATCTGTCCTTGAAACTTTTATGCTTAAGGGGTGCTAGATCTTGGACCGCCTGGGTGGTTCAGACAGTTGAGCGTCCAACTCTTGATCTTGGCTCAGGTCTTGTTCTCACATTTCATAGGTTCGAGCCCTGTGTCAGCTGTGTGCTGACAGCATGGAACCTGCTTGGGATTCTCTCCTCCCCCCCCGCCCCTGCCTCTCCCCTCCAATATAAATAAATAAACTTTCAAAAAAAGAAAAAAGGGGTTAGATCCCAAGGTTTCTCATGGCTCTCTTTTCTATCTCTATGTCGTCTTTATGCAATCCTATTTTTCTCATTGCTTTTTGTCCCTTCCAGACGTTCAGATGTTGAGCATGAGACGCATTCTCATTGTTTCGTTTCTTCTGTGTCACTTGCCTTCTCAGGGCTTAGGTTTTCTTACCTTCAATGTAGCAAACATTCCCTGCCATTCTGCTCTGTTCCCACCCTGCCGTTCATAGGCAGTTCCCAACCTATGGCTCAGGGTTTCTGGTGCCTGAAACTTTTTCACAATAAGAACTTTCAGTGTAAAGTCATTAGCAAGTGATGAGTGAAATCAAGAATGTGGTTTATTGGCATATACAATGATTGTAAATAAGCATGTTTTGAGGAAAAACTCACACATTTTGTGAGGCAAAACTCACAAAAATCATCATTGAGGAAATAAAATATGAAAAGAAAAATAACCAAAATTTACTTTGGTTCTGCCTAAGAAATACTGGCTATAAACACTTACAGGAACTGCTTAAAATTTATGTTGAAGTACAATTGATACTAGTAACAATGATGCATGCTATAGACTCTTTTTTTTTTTAATGTTTATTTTTGAGAGAGAGAGGCGAGTACATGAGCACACGCACATGCAGGAGGGGCAGAGAGAGAAAGGGACAGAGGGTCTGAAGCGGGCTCTGTGTTGACAGTAGAGAGCCCATTGGGAGGCTCGAACTCACAAACTATGAGATCTTGAGCTGAGCTGAAGTTGAACGCTTAACTGACTGAGCCACCCAGGCGCTCCTAGACTCTCATTTAAAAATGAAAATAAGGATGATCTGTTATTTAAAGATACACCATAGCATATGAGTCACAGTAATTTCTGTATGTTTTTATTATAGCATTGTAACTGTATATTCATATATTCATGATCGTCATTGTTTCTCTCATTGAGGGTTTAATCTCAACAACGTCAACAAAATGAAGGGAGCATTGGCGCAGTGAGAGTGCAGGGGGTTCTCTCAATTTGGCCGAAAAACGTTATATAGAGAAATGTAAAAGAGACAGAGTTCATTAAGACAGTTTTAACAGTTTCTCCAAGAAATCCCAGTGCCATTGAGAGTAATTCATCTGAAAAGGAGATGACTAAGCAGCATTTGGCAACCTTTTTTCCACGATTTTGAGAGGCTTGTTTGTTTGTTTATGCCAGTCAGTTCTCTCATTCCACAGATTGATGAGTTTACAGTGAAAATATGGAGACATTATTTTCACCTTGAGGTCTTCTTGACTGTGAGTGTAGAATTAAGCATTAGAACTTGCTTGCCCAGGAAAGCCATGAAATCTCTATCCTTTTGACTGTTGAGAACAATGGTCTTGGTTGATTTAAGCAAAACCTTGATCTTATCAGAGGCTTGAGTATAAAAGGGATGCCATTTTGAGGTTTCTTCCGACCTGCCGTTTATGTTCCTGCGTTGAGTTAGGGAGTGCTCCAAAAAGACCAATACTCTGAGCGTCCAGTTGTGCCCATTTCCATCCCAGCTGGTCTCATTGAAGGCAATGTAAGTTTCCATCTTTTCCTGACCCAGTGTTAGTTTCAGGTTGTCATTCTCCTTTTACCCTAATATTAGCATTATGCAAGTTCCTTGCTGTATTATTAAAGCAAAAGTCATTTCTTCCCTGCTGGGGGTTAAGCAGTACCTACCTATTGTTCCAACTTTCTGGGATTCTTCACAATGGGTTCCAGACCTAGGTTAATTAACAACTCTGTTAACACCTCCTTGAGCTCAAGTGGTTCAAATACAGCCTGCTGAGACATTATTTCTTAAAAGGTGAGGACTAATGACCCAACTTTCTGTCACCATCTCAGAGGCCAGTTTTCAATCTCGTAAAAATTTTAAGTCAAGGAAGCTCAACATAGAAAGTCATGAGCTGTCATAAAATACTATTCCGGATATAGTTGGTTGGAATTGCCTGGGCAGTTGGTAACCTAAAATACAAGTTAATTGTAATTCCACCTCATTTAGTTGTGTTTAAGGTGCTTTAGAGTTATACTTAATAGGCCATAAAAACTATACCTTAAGACACTACTTAAATACAATAATAAATCCTTGTACAACGTTCTCCCAGAGACTACAATTTAAAAAAATCATTATAATGTTAACTAAACTTCACATGTATTTCTGTATAAAGACTTTTGAGTATATAAAATGTTAGATGTGCCAAAATTCTTTAAATTCACCGTAGAGACTATAGTCTGGTTTATGCTCCCCCTTCCCCCTCCCCCCCACCGTTTTGATAGTTTGGGCAGTATGTATTTACATGAAGTTTTACTCAAATATTAATGTTTTATATGTACAGGTTAATATATCTTGAATGAAATAAATTTGTCATCTCTAATAAACAGACTTAGGATGTAATCCTAGCAGAAATCACCTCTAAGTGGCATAGGACCACAAATGGATAGCAGTTTGAAATGTAACATGATGTCAGTTTCCCTGTATCATTACTAAACATTCATGGTGTTAAAAGGAATTAAAATGTGAGAAATTAGACCACTACAAGAGAGAGAACAGAACCGATTATTCTCTGCAGTTGCATTGCCAGTCACAGTTCTGCTGGGTATTGCACAACAGCTCATCTATTTAATCCTCAAAACCATCCCATACAACAGTTATTATATTTCTTCATAAAAAAGGAAAGCTGAGCTTTAGTGGTTACATAATTTACTGAAGACCATATTGCTATTAATTTAGGAAGCAACACCCAAAATTTAAGCTATCCCACTTCAAAAATCCATGCCTTCAGGGGCGCCTGGGTGGCTAAGTTGGTTAAGCGTCCGACTTCAGCTCAGGTTCATGGGTTCGAGCCCCGCATCAGGCTCTGTGTTGACAGCCAGCTCAGAGCCTGGAGCCTGTTTCAGATTCTGTGTTTCCCTCTCTCTCTGACCCTCCCCTGCTCTCTCTCTCAGAAATACATAAAACATTAAAAAAAAAACATGCTTTCATTTATATCCTAACAGGTAAGCAGCATATCCATACTTAAGGAAAGAGCTAAGAGAAATCAGGATGACCTTTTGAATGTCCCTCAGTGATGGAAGGCATGGCTGGAACATACAGAGTGTTAAGAGTATTATGCACAAATAGGATGGAACTCTGAAAACTGATCAATTATGGTATAATAGTTCCACCATATTTTCTGGAAATTCTGTGGAACAAGTGTGAAAGAGGAGAGGTTGAAAACTGATCATTAGGCCAGCTGATGTCAAAAGTTTTATACAAGTAATTGGGCTTTACGTTAAGAAGCAAGTATTAAATGTCTTAATGTCTGGTTCTAGCATACATTGTAGTATTTCTTTTCTCCAGTTTTAACATTATTTGGTGGTATGAGGTTGCTGAGAGCCTCATAAAATTAACACTTTTAAAATGACACTTTCGTGTGGCCATCACGTGAATTAACAATATCCAAAAGTTACTGCACCTTGGGTATTTGAAGCGATCTTGTACCAAGAGATATAGGATAGTTTTAATTTTCATCTCACATGTAACTTAAATATATGAAAAATCTTTCTTTGAGGAAATATCCAATTTCAATGATTGCTTGAAAAGTAAAAACAGTATTATTTTCATGGCCATAGGCTGTGGATAATATTGAATCCATATATTATTAGTTGTCAATAATGAATATCTCATGAGATTTATAGACCTTACAAAGATCTATGGATTTAAAATCATAATAGCAAATTTCCTAATTATTTTCTTTTTCCCCCTTTCTGTCAGAATGGAGGCTAGCAGGTAAAATAGTACACAGGAGAATATTCTGAAAGAAACTTATTTAAATATTGATTTATTAAAATATCTCATAATTCTTTAAAAGTACTTTTAGAATTCACAAAAAAGTGTTTCTGCTCCCTTTCAATTACCGTTGAAAGGAATAATTTATTATCTCAAGTAAATGGAACTTTTCCTTTCTCAAGAATGAGTCTGTAGCATTCTATTGGTCTAGCATAATTTTTGGCAAATGCTAGCAGTTTTATTAATGTAGTTTCTTTCCCCTTACTAATACTCGGTTACTCCCGATGAAAACAAAGCAGAAAGACAGACTTTTTAGAGAATCAGAATTCCTTTTTTTTCAGCCTTTATATCATAAAGGTAGGGGTGTATCTGTGTGTCTGGTGCCGGTGTGTCTGTGTGTGAACATGACATAACATGATACAAAGTGATAGAAGTGTCTTAATTTCAGAGAATCTCAGTTACCACATCAGTAAAATGGTGATGGAGTAAGATGATGTAAAAGCAACTTGCATCACCATATATTTATTCAGTGGAATTTATTTCCATCCCTTCCATTTTCTTACCTCTTGCACTGACATTCTGTTAACATGTCTGGGTTGGGACAAACTATTTCGGTAAAACATTTTGTTTTCCTCAGTGTTCTTTCAATGAGTAGAAAATGCAACTTGGGGCCTCCTGGCAGGTTGGCCTTCTTCATCTTCAAATCCCATGTTTACTTGGATTCCTCTTGGCACAGCTTTGACTATTGCAAGGTAAAGTTGGCATATGTAGTCTTTTTAGAGAGCTACCACAGATAAATCGAGAGAAAGAGAACCAACTTTTATTAGACACCTACACATAACATATTAGTATGTTATTGCCTGACTTATTCTTATAAAAAACTCATGGGACAGGTAGTATCAGCCATATTTTACAAAAGAATTTGAGTTTTCAAGGAATCAGCTTCTAAAAGATAAATAGCTGGTGAGAGGTAGAACAAAAAATGTAAACTTTGAGCTTTCCATAAAACTTTGTTCTTCCAAAGTACAATATGTTGTTTGTTATTAAAATAGAGCTATCCTTCTAAATGTAAGTACACGGTTAGTTATTGAATATGTTTTCTGGACAGGGCCTTTTGTAACAACGGATTGGACATTGGTCCTGTTTTGGATGCATATGTGGAGTGAATAAGGCATATGTATAAATAAGGGTAACAAAAGAGAGAATATGTTAAGTATCATAAGAGAGATTCAGATAAAATACTTTTGGGTTCCACAGAAGACAAGAATATTTCTTGTCCTGGGTGGCTCAGTCAGTTAAGCGTCCAGCTTTGGTTCAGGTCATGATCTCATGGTTCGTGAGTTAGAGCCCTCCACCAGGCTCCATGCTGACAGCTTGGAGCCTTCTTGGGATTCTCACTTTCTCCTCTCTCTGCTCCTCCCCACTTACACCTCTCTGTCTCTTAAAATAAATAAACATACTTTTTGTACAGAAAGAATATTTCTGGCTGAGCGGTCAAGAAAATCTTTTTCATTGAGGTGACATTTGGTTCAGGCTTTAAATAATGTATAGATATCCTGGCATAGCACCTTCCCCAATTTTTTTTAATGTATACAATTTGGGTATGTAAACACAGGATATTGGGAAGGGTAGAGAGAAGAGTATGAACAAAGGCTCATAGATAAGGGGGTAACTGGTAGGTGCTTAATAAAAGTGGTGGGCAGTTTGGTATGGAATAATTAAGAAAGGGATGTGAAATCTTGAATGATTTGTTAAGGATTTGGGAATTTGATAAACATTTAGGGAATTTGATAAAAAAAAGACTTGTCAGTTTTGATGACAGGATTGGTATAATATGATTTAGGGAAAATATTAATGGTAACGAAGCTTCATAATACAGGCTGTGATGCCAACTAAGTGTTCACCTTGTGGCTGGAGTCAAGCTGAGACCAAACTGTTCCAGAATAGGAACAAGCTGTTCCTATTTAGAATAGGTAAATACAACTTATTAGAGGCCTGGGGCAGAAAAGACAAAGATGTCTGAGGTGACATCCATGTTTCTCTTTTGTCTCAGAATCAGAAATGTGGAGAGCATAGAAAGAACAGAGGCAGGTTTGAAAGGAAGAATGGTGAACTCGTGTAGGGACTTACAGAGTTTGAAGAAACAGTGGAAGCTCCAGGAGGAGATAAATTTGGGCATTTTAGAAACACGGTATGGGTTTAGCAAGAAAGGCCATCATTAGGAATCTTGATTTGTGAGCAATCTCTATTAACAGGATAAACTAACCCATGAGAGAAAATGAAATGATACAGTAGAGATTTGATACTGAAAGAGAGAACGTAAGTGAAATATCTAAAAAAAGAAAAAAAGAAGAAGAAGAAGAAGAAGTGGTCAGTAATGCCAAGTATTTTAAGGAAACCCAGGAAGGTGAATTATACAAATACTCTCTCCCCAAATCCTTACTTTTGTATATGGAGAATGAATCCATTTTCATGTTTGTGACATCATCTTGTATGCTTCCATAATTTTATCAGTCCCTTTAGAATCTGAGAAGTTTTCCATGGAGTCCATTTTACTGGGCTCTACCTTTGAAGTCAAAGGACATCTTGATTTCGTTCTCTTTGCAAACTGTCATGTATATCAGTGTGTATTTGGTTATAAATACATAAAGCAAACCTCTTCAAAATTTGTCTTTTACTTTATTTCATTAATTTTTTTTCTGAGAGAGAGAAGGTGAGAGAGTATGGGGGAGGGACAGAGATAGGGTAGATCTGAAGTGGTCTCTGTGCAGGTAGCAGAGAGCCCGTGGTGGGGCTCAAATTCATGAACCGCGAGATCATGACTTGAGCCAAAGTTGGACACTCAACCAACTAAGCCACCCAGGCTCTCCTAAAATTTGTATTTTATATTACACCAAAAAGATTTCATATTTTACATAGATTACATTTTCTCATGTCATCTTTTTAGGTATGCCGTAACAATTTTTTTTTTCCAAACTACTTCTTACCAGCATACATTTGTGCAATCAAAACTTGAATCAGAAACATGTGGGGCTGGTTTTGGCTTCCTGCTAGTGTCTTCAGCTCTGTGAGCTAATTTTCCCAAAATCGAGGCTGGAAGGGCAAAATAAAAACTATGATTATTTTTTTATTGCCATTCTCCCAGGCAAATAGGAATTTCTAGCTTTTTGCAACTTTTAAAAGTTTTCTTGGACCTGAGGTGACACAGGTTCTACTAAAAATCTCATCCTTATAAAACAAATGCATTTTGTTGTAAATAATAATCTGTGGCTACACATCTCATAAGTATCTCAAATTCAGTACGTATGTCTAAAATATGCCACATCCTTTTCTCCAACCTGTTCTTTACATTGCATTTTCCATCCTTGCCGATGACCGTGTTCTCCGTTCTTTTATCCCAAGCTAAACACCAGTGAGTTATTTTCAATCTTCTTTCTATTACTCCCCCCACTCTATTCAGACAATCTGTCTAGAAGTTCTATCAAACATTCTGTCCTGATTAACTCTTAAGTCTCTCAGGTACTTCTTCTCTCTTGCCTGTCACAAATTATACCTTCCTATTATTCTTTCTAACCATATTCATTGAACATATTGCTGTGTGCTGGGCATGAGTCATATACTGGAGATAAAACCATGGACAGGAAGAGTCAGTCCATACCTTCATGGACTTGCTTGTCTGGTGAGAAGGCAGACACTTACCAATCTATGATTGGATTAATTATCAATGATATAAATGCTCTGAAGAAGAAATACAGAGTTCAACAGGGGGGGAAAAACAAGGGAAAGTTGTGACTTACAGGGTAAATAGGAGTAAGACAAAGTGAAGAAGAAAAGCATTCAAGGCTGAGGGAATTCCGGAAGCTTTACGCTTGGAGTGAAACACTTGAAGATCTGAAATCAGGATATTTGGAGTAAAGTGAGCAAGTGAGGAAGATGAATGGACCAAAGCTGCAATTGGGTTGAAGCCACATTCAGGGCTCTTAGGCATAAGGATCACATCCTTAATCTTAAAAATGGAAATATTTTTCAAGTGAACAGGCATTGGTGTTAAACTGGGAATGTTCTGAGAAAGCTTGACCATATGGTCACTCTATCTAGAGTCATGTTAGCATTTTAGATTTTATCCTAAGAGAAAAGGAAAATCATTGAAGGGTATTAAGTAGGGATGCGAACTTATCAGATTAGCATCTCGAATAGCATGTCCCTCCATTACCCCTGCCTTCTCTGCCTACTTTTTTATTTCATTTTATTCACAGCCCTTATTATTACCTGAATTTACATATTTATTTGTTTGGGTGTTTTATTTTTTTTTTACTGCTGGAATTTAGGCTCTGTGAAGGCAATGGCTTTGTTTTAGTCACTCTTTTATTGCAGAACCTAGAATGGTATACGACACATACAAATGTTTTAGAAATTGTTAACTTAATGAATCAGATTGCTTTTTCAAGACACTTTGTTTTTTGTCGGAGGTGATTAGAAGGCATGAGAATTGATAGCAAAAGATGGTGGTGCATGTAATGAAGTTGATAGATGGGAGCACCTGTCTGTCTCAGCTGGTAGAGCGTGCAGCTCTTGATCTCGGAGTTGTCAGCTTGAGCCCCATTTTGGGTGTAGAGATTACTTAAGAATAAAAAAGCTTTTGGGGTAACTGGGTGGCTCAGTCGATTGAGCATCCAACTCTTGATTTTGGCTTAGGTCATGATTTCACGGTTCCATGAGATCTAACTCATCATCAGGCTCTGGGCTGACATGCAGAGCCTGCTTGAGATTCTCTTTCTTCCTCTCCCTCTCTCTCTGTCCTTGCCCCACTCACACAGTCTCTCTCTCAAAATAAATACTTAAACATGAATAAATAAATAAATAATCTTTTTAAAAAAGGATGCTGATACATGGAGAGCTAGAGGTAGGTTTAGGATGGTGGTGATGTTTTAGACATAGGTAGTAAGAAAAGAAAGCATCAAAGATGACTTCCATCTTTCTGGAATGAGCTACTGGGTGAATTTGAAGTGCCACTAACCGAAATGTTTGGAGAAGGAATGTGGTGCAACAGTGAAGAGTGCCTGCCTGCCCCCTCTCACTGACACTGTGACCTGGAGCAGATTGTTTAATTGCTGCCTGCTTTGGTTCCCTCATCTCTACAATGGAGGGTAGGATTACTGCCTGCTCTGGAAGCCATATTGTGGAGATTTCATGAGAGAGTATGTAAGACATTTAGAACAGTTCTTCGTACATAAAAAAGTGCTCAGTAGAAGTTAGTTATAAGAAAGAGCAGAGGGTGGCTCGGTCGGTTAGGCATCCGACTGTTGGTTTTGGCTCAGGTCATGATCTCATGATTCATGAGTTCGAAGCCCGCACTGGAGATTCTCCTGCACTCTCTGTCCCTCCTCCACTTGCACTCTCTCTGTCTCTCTCAAAATAAATAAACTCAAAAAAAAGAAAGAGAGAGAGAGAGAGAAGAAAAAGGGTGAAGAATCAGTTCAGTTTTGTAATTGTTGAGTATTGGCTACTATGAGACATCCAAATGGATATGACAAGAGAGCGCTTGCAGTAAATGAATTTAGACTCAAAAAAGAGGCCTGGGTTAAAGAAAGAAATCTGGGAGTCATCTGAATATGAGTCATTGAGTTTATTAAGTGTGTTTAGAACTAAACTCCTGGGGGCACAGACACAGACACAGAGTAAGGGAGACTGGGAAGGAGAGTCAGAAGAGTTGAGGAAAAAGGCAGGGCCAAGGGGAAGAGCTGTGGTAGGTGTGGCAGTACTTCCACTTTGAGTTCAAGGAAGGTGAGAGTCATACCACTGGACTGCTCTTCCGATTCAGGCAGCACACCTTGGCCACGGTTGTCTTTGTGAACCATTAATTAATCTCATCTCATTTCCACTTAACATCTTTTAGTGACTTTCCTAATCATTAGGTTCTGAGCAGAATCTTCTTAGCTACCATCCAAGGTACTTCACATTCTTAGTCAAATATGCCTCTCTGGTCTTCTCCGTAAGTGCATCAAATATGACACACTTGGTCTTATATGCTCTTCTATTTGCTTTGACCGCCCCACCAGCTGTTGTCTGCAAGGCTAATTGTGGGCAGAGCTACCAGACCAGCCTCAGGGATTATTGCTATGACTAAATGGTACCTAGACGTGCCTTTCTTCTACTCCCATGGGATCTCCTATTTCTCCCCAGGAGAAACCTTACTACTACGTTGTATTTGTTCATTTCATTCTGACTTGTTCCATTAGGGCACGAGCTTCCTGAGAGAATGCTGCACTTTGTTTGGATATTTGGCACCAAGTCCAATGCTTGCCATAGTGCATGCACCAAATGTGTGTAGAATGAAAGAATGGTCAGAAAGGGGATCTCACTAACTTCTCAAACTCCACCAAATCCTTTCACATCCGCTCAGACAATCAGAAAGAGTTGGATATATGATAGATCCTGGTTCAGAAATAATAAATTCAGAAAATACTCCTATATACTCACAACAAATTCAGATAAACAAGGGGTAGGCAGGATTGTTCCACAGGTTCGTTGGATGATTTGACATGTAAAAGAATTATTATAGAAATCTGTAAGTAACTTTTTTTTGTATAGTCATAATCCAGTGGGTTCATTTTTGAGTTTGTTCTAAGATTGACATATCATATCTTTGTTTATGTTGATTAATTGTCAAGTGCTTACTTTCTTCTAGCATTTTGAGACGCAGTTTGAAGGTAGAAAACATAGTCCTCATATTCTTGATATCGTTGAAGTGATACAAGCAAAAGGTGTGTCTCTAACCCTGGAAGATGAGTTTCACGTTACTATTTGCCTTTGAAGTAATCTGTGTAGGGATATTACTTCACTACTTTGTGGAAAACTTGGATTTTCTTCAATGAACTCAGTAACTACATTTGTTATATTTCTTTCACCTATACTGTAAATTTATTTTATTTTATTTATTTTATTTTATTATTTTATTTTATTTTATTTATTTTATTTTTTGCTGTGGATGTGCTCCACATTAGAAATGGCATTTAGAACTTTGACTGAAGACTAGAGGAAAATTACACGCCTCTTTTTCAGGTACATCGTTTCAGGTTGATAAGTAGAAGAGTATAATGGCCCCAAACTATGGAGTTTTATCTGTTGAGACATGACAGCATCAGTTCTTCAGTGAAGCCAGGAATTTTCCTATCCCATCCAAAGTGACCCATTTTTGGACCAGAATGAATGAAAGCCCTGGTTGTTTCGGCTTTCCTTACACTGGAGTCTAGTCCAAATTCTGGGCTTAGAAGTTTCTCATCTGAGAATCATCAGATAATGATGAGTCATTACCATTATAATGATTAGTGCCCATTATGGCATTCAGAGCTCTGTCTGAAATGGCATATATTTGGTGGTAACATGTTTGTTATTGTTAATCATGACAGGTGATGATGAGATTACTGGGAAAAAATAATATTTTGAAGTGATATCATATCATCAGGAAGAAATGGGTGATTCTGGTAATTGGATTTGCTGAGGTTTATATATCTCTTACCATCCATTTCATTCGTCTATTAAAAATAGATGTTATTAATGTCAAAGACTAATTCTAGCCATACTGGTGGACAGAAATATATTTGCCTTGTCTCAGGTTTACTTTTTTATAGGTTCTTGATTTTTGTGACAATTATTCAGCTGCATTCTCGAAGTTGAACCTTACATAAACTGTTTTGCTTTTACTCTTTTTCTGTGAAATGGAAGAATAGAAATTACGTATAACCCAAATGAGACATACAAAATATATACCATAAAGGAGATGCCTCAAATCGAATTATCTCAAAATAGTATACTTTCCCATCAAAATCAAAATTTAGATTCATGATTTTTTAAAGAAGTATGATTTTCTTGACTTTCACCTATGTAATTGAATCGATATAGCATCCTTTAGGTCTGTGTGGTATTTCGAAATTTGAAATTTTGTTTACAAGACAGTCAGAAGATTTGTAGTGGTCTGTGTATTTGATTCAAATAACAATGGATTTATTTTAGAGGTGTAGGAAGCATACTAACAAGTTACCTAAAACTTTTGCTTTTTTACATCTATAAATTATCACCAGTGGCAGCTGATTTTGTCTAGAAACAAAAATATTTGCCCAATTAAAAAGATATCTGGCAAATTTGAATGTTTCCAGCTAAAATTCTGTGTTACTGGGTAAAGTAAATAATTTTCAAATTGCCAAGCATTGCCCCCAACGCAGAATCCCAGGCTGTGAGAATATGAATAGGTGTGTTGAATAGATAATGACGTGAAAAACGTGAGAATCTTTATGTTTAAATGTAAAACTCCATGCAAGAATCCAGCGGCTTGATAACTTACTAGATGAATTTGTTATTAATACTGTTCCCTAAACCACTAAGGAGAAATGTTTTTTAGGATTGAAAATTGCGTCAATGCTTTGTCCCTAAAAGTGATGGGAGTAATTGGTAAACTGCTTAATCAGGTCCTACTTGGAAGTGAATGGGAACTGCAGGGTAGAAAATGTAGGCTGGATAAGTAACCCAACAAGTCAGCAGAGTTCTCTTTACAGAAAGAAACAAAGATAGCAGTAATTAATGACCCTGACTCTGTGCCAAAAAAGCTTTCTTCTGACAACTCCAACTTAATTAAAACTTAAGACATTTCAATGGCCTCCAAAGCCCCTGATGGGGTGAACTCTTGCAGACTCGTGAGAAAATTTTGTAAATTAAAGGAAAAGATGTGTGTTACCACTAGTGCCATGACTCTAATCCCTGACAGTCAAAGAATCTATTTAGCCGAAGCCTTTTCTTTTAACCGGCTCACACCTGCAGGCTTCCTGGCACTTCCTCTGCACTAGAGAAGGCAGTTTTTGTGTTTTACGGAAGATCAGATAATAGGAACCTTGCTGTTCCTTTTGTTTTTGTGCATTGTTCATTAGCCTGTGAGTGTTGCGGGCACACTTGATATGCTCGGCTTGCTCCGGAGTAGAGCATCGCCTGAAAGCTTTAGGTGGTGCGACACAGGGTGAAGATGGGTTGGCGGAA